>NC_143049.1:22853863-23007045 GCF_057628025.1 Oncorhynchus mykiss
CCTGCAACCTCACAGTGTATTCTGTGGTATCTGCCAGCCCCTCCAGACGGATCCAAGTGTCCTCGGCATCCAGGATCAGCTCCTGTAGTACCACACACACACACACCAGGGAACCGGAACTATGAGTGGATACGGTACAGCAAACTGTTTTATCTAGATACAATCCTAACAATTGTACAGCAGACAGTAGCCCAAAGGGGGGACACTGTCTGACTCCTACTGTACCAACAAACAACAAAAGCACCCAGGCACATCTACAGAAATGAAAAATTGTAGGTGAGGCTCATTTACATGTTGAATTCATTATTCAGTGTTGTTGGTCCTTATACAACTCTGTCCTGTGTTTTTCTTAGAGTTAAAAAGGACAACTTAAATCACAGATTGAGGAGAGGAAAGGACCTTATCAGACACTGGTGCTATAAGGAGCTGCCAAGAAGAAGAAGAATTTATATTTCTGTCTAAATCTCAAGATGGCTCAATTCCCTTTCGTTGCTTTTGACAAACCAACTTTTATCAAGCGGATCTTCTGATGGCATCATGTTTCTCTCAGAGATCTTTTTCTGGCAGATGAAAAAGAGATCTCTTTGATAAGCTCTCTAGGAGCCTGCCGTGACAGCAGAGTGAACTGAATTTAATGGGGCTTTGAGCCACATGAAATATCTATGAAGAACTGGATGAAATATTCAGCCATTTTGTAAAAAGTCACACATTTTAAGGCAATTTGTTGGATGAATTATGCAGTTAAAGCCGCTCTTTAATTGATGTTTCTCTCACAATGGACCTTACACTGTTTCGCTGTAGTTTTTTTGTAAAGATTATTATTTTTTGTTAGAAAGACTTGTTACTAATATAAAATATTGGCATGTTTGGAATTGTTGATCATGTACAAGGAATCATTTACAATAGAGGTTGCCTAATTACTGTATAGAATCTAGTATTGCTCTGATCTGGAAGGTCAACATATGATTCATAACCAAACTAAAACAGATTGCTGTGGTGAATATGAACATTATATTAACAGAGAGAGGAGGTTGGGAATAATTTATGCGGACAGAAATGAACTCAAACAGAGTAAAACAACATAGTCTGTGACTTAAACCAACTCCTCTGTGCATGACTGACACCCACTGGACAAACACAAGCACCAAAAAAGGTCAATATAGTAAAACACATGCATCTTAACAGATGTGTGTGTGTGTGTGTGTGTGTGTTTGTGTGTGTGTGTGTGTGTGTGTGTGTGTGTGTGTGTGTGTGTGTGTGTGTGTGTGTGTGTGTGTGTGTGTGTTGAAAGATATAGAAAAGACGAAGACAGTGAGTACAGTACAGTCTTGAGCTCTTTCTGTGACTTCGGACCAAATGGCACTCTATTCCCTTTATAGTGCTCTACATTTGACCAGAGCCCTATGGGAATAGGTTGCCATTTGGGATGTATCCTTGGGCTCTGTCTGTATGATGTAATTAGTTGAGAGAGATATCTGCTGCAGAATATCAGGGGAATTGTTCCTGGTGAGTCATTAATAGAGGTATTGCATCAGAATAGACCGGTTAATCTACTTTATTATTATTACCCAGCTACATCAAAGAATTTTATTAAAATGAAAAATGTTCCAGGAGGCAAATTAAAAGATCTAAATGGCTCTATTGCCTGGGCATCCACTGTGGAGTAGAGCTGCATGGGCCTGTATTAAGAGGCAATTTGTCTGGGAGATACAGGATGTCCACTGTTTTGGTAGCTTCAAAACGCTACCGGTAACACTCACATTACGGCTCATATATTATCAATCATATCTCCTGTGAGCACGTTTGGTTTGATGATACAGCATGGAGGCTACAGTGTGTGATTTAGATTGGAAATTCATAGACAAAAATAAGGCAGTATTTTGGTAGCCTGTATGTTTGGGCTATGATGCTAACTCCTTGTCACTAATTCATTCTCATGCCAATGTTTGACTTGACAATGACAGCAATGGAGAAGACAAGAGCACAGACAGATCCGGGACCAGGCTAGTATTTTGGCAGCTTGAGAACACTACACATAACACTTCTGGCTCATATCAATAGGGCTGGCACAATTACAGTATAACCTTGTAAAAGAAAAAAAAAACATTACAAAAATGACTGACAGATGTGGATGAAAACCCCCATGAAAATAAAATAAGTCAAAAATGTTTTGGGTGGAATGAACAGGGACAGACGGGAATTTGTATGGTTATTGATCCTAGCTGAAATGTAAAATGGTCAACTGTTTAAAAAAGTATATATGGTGACGGTGGTCATTTGGCCAGCCAATTACCGTCATCCAAAATTCCATGACTGTCACAGCCCTACATCTCAATTCCTCATGTGAGCTTCTTTGGCCTGATTATACAGTAACAGTTCAGTGTGTGTCTGTGTGAGAGTGATTGGAAACTCTTGTTGATGAAGTTAGATAAGACCTACTGTATTCTACTTACCTTTCTGTTGCCGTCCACTGACTTGTATGTGAGCATGTAGTTGTCGATGTCTGCGATGGGCGGTTGCCAGGAGATGAGGGCACTGCGGTGGTTCACCTCGCTAGCCGTCAGGTTCAGAGGAGCGTCCATGGCTATAGGGGACCAATCAAATAGCAGATTATCACATAACAGTTCCATTGAGTCAAATCATTATGTCTGGTGGTCAATTTTTTAAAATCCATATACTGTACTTAAATTGGAAATATTGCCCAATTATGGTCTCTCCTAATCTGATGACCCCCCTCTAGCGGACCTTAGTTGAAGTCACCCTTCTGAACATGCATTCTCATGTCCTTTACCCAGCATCCATAAATGCAAAATGTTTTATCTGCTCAAAATTCACGCTAAGAAAAGAATTAGCCATTCCAAACAGAATATTTTTTACCCAAGACCCTATCCTCCTCTCACATCTAGATAGCTGATACATGCACTCCTTTTCCTATCTCTCTCATTTTCATATCTCCCTCCTCCTGTTGTCCTCAGGTGTTTTTAGGGGGGGGGGGGGGGGGATCTATGACAGTTCAGTAATCAACAGCGTGTTCTACCACTGATAGCCTCAGGACTGAAGGATTTTCTACATGAGATGCAATGACATCTCAACACTGCAGTAGTGCCGACGAGAGAAAATTACAATGTGGATGTCCACACTGACCTGACTGCCTCTTCCAGGAGAGACTGTCACTCTCCTCCTGTCTCCTCAACATGACTGCAATGCCTGAAAGAGTGTTTATCTTTCCTTTCCCTTTCATCCCCCTTTCATTGTGATGGACACTGATTCAACATTTTCATGTCGTCCGAGGGCACATCTCAGAAGCTTTTTCAGTCATCACAATGCCTGCACTTCTCTCTTGTTTCTTTTCTTTCTCGCTCACTCTCTCACTCTCTGATCTCGGTCAATTCTTTCTCGACTCTCTCTCTCTCTCTCATTCCCTCTCTTTAATTACAGTATGCCTGCACTCTGAGGCGTGTTAACACTCTTTACAATAGGACGTTCTGTAACATTCTAATGTTCTATAGTTTTGCCACATGCAAATGTAGAGGTGTCTCAATAGACAAACAGATGGCAAGGGCAGTAATGAATTATTATTACTATTACTCCTGTATGCATTGTACCGAGACAAAATAAATGTGTTTCCTTCAAGAAACAATTATAAAGTTCATCCCAATGCACTGGTTCAGGTGGAGCTGAAGCTTTAGTTATTTGGAAGAAACATAAAAACTTATGTGAATAACATATCTCTCACTGGTCAAGTCTTTTAGAAAGTGAGTCAACCAATAACTTCATGCTCATAAGAGGTCATCAACACTGGAACTATTTATCAGAGCATAACAGCCAGTGAAACAAAGCGTAAGCAAAAACATTTAATGAGACGCAAATTAAGAGCAAAAAAGCCCAATAAAGTCTGGTGAATTTGGTCATCCCATCCAGTGATTATGTGTCAACATCAGACAACAAGGCTGGCACTGGAGTAGCAAAGCCAATGGCCTGTGACACTTTAGACAAATTCATTTAGCCCAAAACAGTGTCAATAAATTAAGTTTAGCAAAGGCCACTGTTTGATTAAACATTGGGGAATTGCCCCTCATTCTAGGGAGACTTTTACTGCAAGACACAAGACAAAAATAAAGCCAGAAAAAAGTACTGGTTGTTGTTTTTTCTGGGAATAAGTTTTTGTACTCTACAGAGGCAGAGCAACAGCCCACGTGTTCTGAAAATGTTCATGCAGCTCCAGCACTGTGCAGACTGGATAAAACTCTGCCGCTCTGCTCCCTTGGGGATATTAATGGCCTGCTGCTGACAGAGAATTTTTGTCTCAAAAATAAGTTTAGAGCCCCAACTAAACTAAACTAGACCATTTTCTCCCCTCCTCTTCTCCCTCCCCTGCCGTAGAGTAGGTATGATCTCATTGGCTTGTGGAGGTCGTTAGCTAGGAGTAAGGTGGCATATTAGGACAGCCTCAGTCTCAGCAACTCGTGCGGAGATTTAAAAAAATCTTGCTGAGACTGAGGCTGTCCTAATATGGACACTGTATAGCAGGAGTAGAAACATGGACAGCCACTGCAAGGGCCTCAGTAAGAGGGGCAATGATTCCTGTTGCTAATTAGACACACTTTATCTGGGAGGTGTAAAAGGGCACCCGTTAATTGAATAGGAGCAAGTTTCAAGTAGCTCCAGGTAGCCTGCCTTTCTGAGCCTTTCTCTCTGCTTCTTGAACATGTGATTCAGAAATTCCACATTAAGATGTGTTATAGTCTGGATTTAAAATGTATTATATTTAGATGTTGTGTCTCTGGCCTACACACAATACCCCACGTTGAAGTGGAATTATGTTATTACAAATTAATTTGAAATGAAAAGCTGAAATTTCTTGAGTCAATAAGTATTCTACACCTTTGTTATGGCAAGCCTAAACAACTTCAGGAGTAAAAATGTCACATCCCATGTTCAAGAATTGGCTTTCTCTCACTCACTCTAGGTTAAATAAAAACGAAATCTCCAAAATATTGTTACTTTTTAAACAAAGAGATTATTATAATTAATGAATTTAGAATTATATAAAAGTCCTTTAGATATTCTCAGATATTCTCACAGATCCTAACAGAAAATGCCCCTTAGATATTAATTTAGAATCCTCCAAACCTCTAAATGGCAGAGAGACACGTCATTGAAAAAAAATATTTTTAGATATACTGTAGGCCTACCATAGGTGAAATGAGTCTCACTAGTGTTGAGTAATGTGCTGTTAAAGGTGGTGTAGGTCTAATTTCTTTAAAGAGCATATTGAAGTTAGAAGCAATAGGATTTGAAGCAATAGCCTGCAACTATTTTAGCACCATTTTGCGCTGCTCTGAGACAAGCATGGGGACTGGTCTTGATAAATCAATAATATTTTTATTTTCACTTTATCTCCGTTTGGGTATTGGTTAGACTAGAATTAGAAAATTAGGGTGCAGAAATGTTATGCTCTTGGTGTAACCTTTATTTAACTAGGCAAGTCAGTTAAGAACACATTTTTATTTACAAAGACAGCCTACTTCTTCCTCCCCATCGGGGAATTGAACCCCGGTCTTCCACGTGCCCTGCCTGCAAGACACAGGGATTATTTTGCTAAATAGCCCAGTAATGTACTTCCGACTGTCACGTTATACGGTGCCATATTTTCCGTTCCATCCTAATGGAAACCCAGAGGGATTTTTGTTTTTCTTGTAATAGAAACACCTTAATATTAATCAAATTAATTAAGCAAGTACAAGTTAAAAGTTTGGACACAAATTCTCATTCCAGGATTTTGCTTTATTTGTATTATTTTCTACATTGTATAATAATAGTGAAGCCATCACAACTATGAAAAAACACATATGGAATCAGTTAAGAACAAATTCTTATTTACAAGGACAGCGTACTTTTCCTCCCCATCGAGGAATTGAACCCCAGTCTCCTGCATGCTCAAATTCTCTAATACAGACATTGCTCTCCCTTATGTAAGGAATTATGATAAAAATACTATTTTCAACATGCAGATGTTGAATTAGTTATGGATCCATGACGAATTACTATGGGAATAAATATCACTGATTTGCAGAAATATTGGAACAAAGTTTTCCGATGAAGGCAAACAACTTAGAATCCTCCAATCCTGCTGTAGCCTACTCCTGACCGTCACGCTGTACAGCGCCATAATAACCCTGAGGGTTTCGTTTTTTGTTTTTATTGGAAAAAAAACACCATAATATTGATCAAATTAATTAAGCCAAATTTCTTAAAATCAATGCCATATACTATGTTATTACAAAAAAGGGTTTAAATTATCTGGTAATGCCAAAATGGAAGACTATCAAATGCTTCTCAAAGATGCCCTCTGGTGGTCATACTAGCACTAACATGCAATAACAGAAAAAAATGGCTGACAATTAAATGACGTGCCACGGAATGCTCCAGCAGCCTACAAGGTGTGCTACAGTATGACACAACTTTTAATGGAGGAACAACTGTAATAAGTTGCATGGATGGACTCTGTTTGGAATAATAGTGTTTAACGTGAATTTTTAATAACTACCTTATCTCTACACCCCACACATACATTTATCTGTAAGGACCCTGAGTCGAGCAGTGAATTTCAAACACAGATTCAACCACAAAGACCAGGGAGGTTTTCCAATGCCTCGCAAAGGGCATCTATTGGTAGATGGGTAAAATAAAAGCAGACATTGAATATCCCTTTCAGCATGGTGAAGTAATTCATTACATTTTGCATGGTGTATCAATACAGGCAGTCTTAACAAAGATACAGGTGTCCTTCCGAACTCAGTTGCCGGAGTGGAAGGAAACCACTCAGGGATTTCACCATGAAGCTAATGGTTATTTTAAAACAGTTACAGAGTTTAATGGCTTTGAGAGGAGAAAACTGAGGATGGATCAACAACATTCTAGTTACTCCACAAAACTAACTTACATGACAGGGTGAAAAGAAGTTTGCCTGTACATGATAATAATATTCCAAAACATGCATCCTGTTTGCAATAAGGCACTAAAGGAAAATTGCAAAAAATGTGGCAAAGAAATTAACTTCATGTCCTGAATGCAAAGAGTTATGTTTGGGGCAAATCCAACTCAACATACCACTGAGTACTACTCTTCATATTTTCAAGCATGGCTGTGGCTGTATCATGTCATGGCTATGCTTGTCATTGGTAAGGAATAGGGATTTACTTATTTTTTATATACAAATAAATAGAGCTAAGCACAGGCAAAATCCTAGATGAAAATGTGGTTCAGTTGTAACGATTGTCCTCTTCTTCTGACGAGGAGTAAGAGATGTCGGACCAATGTGCAGCGTGGTAAGTGTCCATTTTAATATATAAAACTGAACAATACAAAATAACAATGTGAATGAACAAACGAAGATCGAAACAGTCCGGTAAAGTACAGACACAGGAAACCAGGCTACCTAAGTATGGTTCTCAATCAGGGACAACGACTGACAGCTGCCTCTGATTGAGAACCATACTAGGCCAAACACAGAAATCCCAAATCATAGAAAAAGGAACATAGACAACCCACCCAACTCACGCCCTGACCATACTAAAACAAAGACATAACAAAATAACCAAGGTCAGAACGTGACATCAGTCTGCTTTCCAACAGACACTGGGAGACAAATTCACCTTTCAGCAGGACAATGACTTAAAACACAAGACCAAATATACACTGGAGTTGCTTACAAAGACAACATTGAATGTTCCTGAGTGGCGTAGTTACAGATTTAAATAAAATCGCCTTGAAAATCTATGGTAAGACTTGAAAATGGCTGTATAGCAATGATCAACAACTATCTTGACAGAGCTTGATCGACTTTAACAAGAATAATTTTTTAATATTGTACAATCCAGGTGTGGAAAGCTCTTAGATACTTGTATTGTATGGAATACTTGCAGTTGAAGTCAGAAGTTTACATAAACTTAGGTTGGAGTCATTAAAACTTGTTTTTCAACCATTCCACAAAGGTCTTGGTAACACACTATATTTTTATTTTTATGACACAAAGTTTACATACACTAAGTTGACTGTGCCCTTAAACAGCTTGCAAAATTCCAGAAAATTATGTCATGGCTTTAGAAGCTTCTGATAGGCTAATTGACAACATTTGAGTCAATTGGAGGTGTACCTGTGGATGTATTTCGAGGCTTCAAACTCAGTGCCTCTTTGCTTGACATCATTGGGAAATCAAAAGAAATCAGCCGAAACCTCAGAAAATAAATTGTAGACCTCCACAAGTCTGGTTCATCCTTGGGAGCAATTTCCAAATGCCTGAAGGTACCACTTTAATCTGTACACACGTACACAACAATAGTATGCAAGTATAAACACCATGGGACCACGCAGCCGTCATACCGCTCAGGAAGGAAAAGCGTTCTGTCTCCTAGAGATGAACGTACTTTGGTGCGAAAAGTGCAAATCAATCCCAGAACAGCAGCAAAGGACCTTGTGACGATGCTAGAGGAAACAGGTACAAAAGTATCTACTGTATATCCACAGTAAAACGAGTCCTATATTGACAGAACCTGAAATGCCGCTCAGCAAGTAAGAAGCCACTGCTACAAAATCACCATAGAAAATCCAGACTACAGTTTTCAACTGCACATGGGGACAAAGATCGTACTTTTTGGAGAAATGTCCTCTAGTCTGATGAAAGAAAAATTGAACTGTTTTGCCATAATGACCATTGTTATGTTTGGAGTAAAAAGGGGGAGGCTTGCAAGCCGAAGAACACCATTGCAACCGTGAATCATGGGGGTGGCAGCATCATGTTGTGGTGGTGCTTTGTTGCAGGAGGTACTGGTGCACTTCACAAAATAGATGGCATCATGAGGAAGGAAAATAATGTGGATATATAGAGGCTTGGTCGTAAATGGGTCTTCCAAATGGACAATGACCCCAAGCATACTTCCAAAGTTGTGGCAAAATGGCAACAAATTCAAGGTATTGGAGTGGCCATCACAGAGCCCTGACCTTAATCCCATAGAATATTTGTGGGCAGAATTGAAAAAGCATGTGCGAGCAAGGAGGCCTACAAACATGACTCAGTTCCACCAGCTTTGTCAGGAGGAATGGGCCAAAATTCACCTAATTTATTGTGGAAAGCTTGTGGAAGGCTACCCGAAACGTTTGAAGTTAAACAATTTAAAGGCAATGCTACCAAATACTAATTGAGTGTATGTAAACTTCTGACCCGCTGGGAAGGTGATGAAAGAAATAACATCTGAAATAAATCATTCTCTTTTCTTTTATTCTGACATTTCACATTCTTTAAAATAAAGTGGTGATCCTAACTGACCTAAGACAGGACATTTTTACTTGGATAAAATGTCTGGAATTGTGAAAAACTGAGTTTAAATATAATATATAGTGTATGTAAACTTCCGATTTCAACTGTATGTAAATGGAATATTTGTTTTGAATTTGAAATACATTTGCAGAAATGTTTTCACTTCTTCATTATGGGGTATTATGAGTGTTATGAGTTGTATTCAGGCTGTAACACAATAAAATGTGGAATAAGTCAAGGGGTATGAATATTTTCTGAAGGCACTGTATATGTACTGTAGCTGCTCTCAGTCTGTGTGGGTTGCTTCTGAACAGCTGGGAGGTAAGTAACTAAGCAAGTAAAGTAACTAACATACGTGTTTCAAAGTTGGCGATGACGGTTCCACTGGTCAAGGGTCCCTTGGTGGCATAGAGGGCTACAGAGTAAGTGGTGCTGGGCTTGAGTTTACTAAGCTGGTGCTCCTGTTTCACACCTTCCACCAGGAAGGTATTAGCTGTCACTACAAGAGTAGGAGGAACACAAATACATATTAGATTAGGAGAATACATGAGATAGTAAACAAACCTGATTTTTATGATTACATTAAACAATTTGGAGTCTTAATTATTAATGTATAGTGGTTGCCTTGGATATGCATGTACACGGTCACGGTTGGTAGATTGCGGTTCCTATGGGTGTTACATGGGTCAGGTTTAAATACATTCAGCTCAAATTCATGATTCCTTATTTGTTTGCATGACTAAACTTTGTACAATAAATCTAAATAAATTGCCTGTTTAATAAATGGTTTGCTGTAGCCTCAGAAATACCAGGATCCATGTCGATGGTGAAAAATAATAGGTTAACAAAAATGTTCAGCCAATATTTTCATTGCCTGGCTGAGTAAATTAGAAAGGACACCTAATGAACACACCAAAGAGTCAATAGAACACATTGGCAAGAGGTTGCTGAAGAACCATAATTTGTGGCCATATTGATGAAAGCTGCATCGACTAGCAAGCGGATGTCTGAGCTGATTTCCATGTAGCTGTGCGACACTTTCCTCTGAGAGCCGACTTGGCAGGAGTCCAGTCCAGCTGGTCTCACACTACAGCTCCACCCCTGTAGCGGAGAAACGGGTCTGTGAGAAGACAATAAATCCACCTACCCTGGTAGCAGGTGAGGGTGAACACGTAGTTGTCAACGCTGGACAGAGGAGGGTTCCACCGGAGTAAAGCTCCTTGTGGGGTAATGTTGAGGGCTGTTAGTTCCATTGGCATGTCCATCGCTATATCAAAGAAAGAGATGAAAGCAATGTGTGGCTCAGAGAGGGTACCAAGATGGCCCCATCACTTTCCAAAATGTAATCAACTGTATGTTCCAATTTGCAGACCACCATGTGGACTATATACTCTGCAGATTGAGGCTAATTTATAATGACTCTTTTCTCCAGTGAGATCACAATTCTTGCTAGTATAACTGAAATCAAAGGCAAATTATACAGTCAAATATTCTGTACAGTACACAGAAGAACAGTTCTTAAAAGCTTTTATTTCAGACCCCCTACTTACCGGAAGAACCAAGAGAGAGTAGAAATGTAATTACATGTTTCACTTAGTGTTTTAACCTCCAAGTTTTCATATGGATTTTTGGCTTAACAGAAAAAGTATAGAGAATACAGAAGTAAACAGCTTGCCTTGAAAGGACTTGAATCAACCGTTAATTCACCATACCCCCATGTCTGGGAAATGTCTATGATTATATCTAGGAACTTTAATCACACTGCTTGTGAATGAAAGGTGTTTGATTACACTCATTACTTAAATTACAATACTATTTAATTTAATCTAATAAAAGCTGCCAATTTGAAGTGAAATGATATTGAATTAGATTAGATTGAAAAAAAAAAAATGTATTTCTGTAACTGTTGATTGTCCTATTTGAAACGAATGAATACATGTCAGAATAAAAAATAACAAATAAAAAAAAATATTAGATTGAATAAAGCGTGTAATGATGTGTGGGGATGTCAGTAGCACCACTACTGAGTAGGGATGTGTTTGTGACTAGTTGGTACTGGATGAACCATTAAAGACGATATCGATGGAGAAGGATGGAAGCGGAATGCCAGAAATCGGGTGCAAAAGAGGTGGTAGATTTATTAACAAAAATGGTTACAAAAATAATAAATAATTAATGCATATGATGTATAAATAAATGTATTCCCGGGAAAATGAAAATGACAAGAGAAAGCTTAATTAGAATAAAGTACAATTAAACTTACTCAAAAGTTTCCACAGTCTCAGGACAAGCTGTTCACCAACCAAGAGTCTGAGCTCAACGCCCAGCTATATACTTTCACAGAGCCCTGCCCTGCTTGGACTGAACCATTTCTGCCGGTAAGTAGAGGGTAGGCTAAACAACCGGAAGTATAGAGTAAATGCTTTTTCCAACTATGAGGTTGGAATAATACTGTGAAATTGTGATGATAATGCCCTTTAGCGTAAGAGATGTTTCAAAAGACCGCATTAAATTTCCACCTGTTTTGGTGGTATGGAGTTTTGTTCTCCCTGTCACCAGGCGGTAAATCAATTAATAGGCTAATAAGAAAGAGAGTTCCAAACCTTTCTGCCAATAACAGCTAGTTTTCAGTTTTCTCCTCCCCACTCAGACCACTACCACACAGTCTTACCAAAATTCTTCTTTTAGAAATTGCTCTTTGCTAAGAAGCTATTTTGTTTCTTTTTGACCATTTTAATTGAAAACGATCACAGTAAGGTACTTATTTGTGTTTATTTATTTTCCACTTTGATGGCAAACTTTCTGTACTGATAAAATTCACATCAAGACATTCTCGTTTTTCCCAAATTTGTTTATTTCAGAACCCTTCTGTATGGAATTATGATGCTGTCTTAAAGCCCCATGGAGAATTTGCATTTGATTTATTAAATCATCACTGTATGTCTAATAAATCACTTTGTGTATATATTTCATGAAAATAACTCCAACACACAGTATAAGTCACAAGTTTAGGCACACCTACTCATTCCAGGGTCTTTTGTTATTTTTTACTATTTTCTACATTGTAGAATAATAGTGAAGACATCAACACTGAGGTAGTCTCCTGGAATACATTTCAATTAACAGGTATGCCTTGTTAAATGTTAATTTGTGGAATTCATAATCTGTTTGAGCCAATCAGTTGTTGTGACAAGGTAGGGTTGGTATACAGAAGATAGCCCTATATTTGGTAAAATACCAAGTCCATATTAAGGCAAGAACAGCTCAAATAAGCAAAGAGAAACGACAGTCCATCATTTATTCAAGACATGAAGGTCAGTCAATCTGGAAAGTTTCAAGACATTTCTTCATGTGCAGCCACAAAAACCATCAAACGCTATGATGAAACTGGCTCTCATCAGGACCGCCACTGGAAAGGAAGACCCTGAGTTACCTCTGCTGCAGAGAATAAGGTCATTGGAGTTACCAGCCTCAGAAATTCTACCCAAATAAATGCTTCACAGGGTTCAAGTAACAGACACATCTCAACATCAACTATTCTGAGGCGACTGTGTGAATCAGGCTTTCATGGTTGAATTTCTGCAAAGAAATTGGGCAGAAGGTAGCCTAGTGGTTAGAGCATTGGACTAGTAACCAAAAGGTTGCAAGATCAAATCCCTGAGCTGATAAGGTAAAAATCTGTCGTTCTTCCTCTGAACAAAGCAATTAACACACTGTTTCTAGGCCATTATTGAAAATAAGAGCTTGTTCTTAACTGATTTGCCTAGTTAAAGGACATCAATAAGAAGAGTCGAAATTGGTGAGTTTTCCTTCCAACCGCTCTGTCTTTCTGAGGTGCAGAGTAGGTGAACTGATGATCTACGCATGTGTGATTCCCACGTAAAGCGTGGGGGTGCATTTCTGGTGACACTGTCAGTGATTTATTTAGAATTCAAGGCATGGCTACCACAGGTTTCTGCAGCGATACGCCATCCCATCTGGTTTTCGCTTAGTGGGACTATCATTTGTTTTTCAATAGGACAATGACCCAACACACCTCCAGGCTGTGTAAGGGCTATTTGACCAAGAAGGAGAGTGAGGGAGTGCTGCGTCAGATGACCTGGCCTTCACAATCCCCCAACCTCAACCCAATTGAGATGGTTTGGGATGAACTGGACCTCAGAGTGAAGGAAAAGAAGCCAACAAGTGCTCAGCATATGTGGGAACTCCAAGACTGTTGGAAAAGCATTCCAGTTGAAGCTGGTTGAGAGAATGCCAAGAGTGTGCAATGCTGTCATCAAGGCAAAGGGTGGCTACTTTGAAGAATCTTAAATATAACACTTGTTTTGGTTACTACATTTCATAGTTTTGATGTCTTCACTATTATTCTACAATGTAGAAAATAGTAAAATAAAGAAACACCCTTGAATGAGTAGGTTTTGACTGAGCCTCCTTTTGCCATTGAAATTCTCATTCTGATCATGTGGGCGTGATGCACAAGTTGTAATATATTTACATACCCACGGCCCTGATTGGCAGATAGGATCGTCTAGGCCTACCCCCGCGTACCCCTTCAAAGTATGAGGTTACATATTCAAATAAAAGATGTCTGGTCATTGGTCAGAATAATCAGATCAGATTGTGATGTCATGCTGTGGGCCAAAAACCATCCCACCTGAACAGGCTGAAAATCCAGGCGTTGTTTTCAAAAAGCTCTTACACTAACAGGCATTTTATTTCATGTTATTTCAACCTCATAGTGTGGAAATATCATAAAAAAACAGGAATGAATTTTTCTGACTGTACTGCCCCTTTGTTATCTTCAACCTAGTGGACAACCAGGAAGGGAAACGCTTTGTTTCGTCGCTTTCTTAGCAAACTTCAGCATTAGCATAGCAAACACAACATTCTGTTAGTTATAGCATGACTTTGTATGTAAATATCATTGTGGGTTTACCAATAAAGTTACTGTATGTTTTTTACCATGATAACCGGCGTCTGTAATCTTTCATCATTATGAATTCGATATGGACTACTGTACACGTAACTTTCAATGAGGGCTGGTAGCAAAGTTTAGGACAATCAGAATGCAGGGTTTTTGTCAGGCTAACTGGGTCTCGTGAAAAGGTAGGGGGATAACCTTTTCACGTGATGTAGACACCTGTCTCAATCCATGAGATGAGATTTGATGGATTACTTCATGGAGCCAATTTTTTAATAACAGAGCATTTTGTAAATTCAAACGAACAACCTGCAACTAGCCATGGAAGTTTAAATGACATGCGTTGTCTTCCAAGTCGGGAATTGAGGAAGTATCGCCAAGTAAAGGTTGTTCAAAAATGATCTGTGCTACGCTTTACACTACCTAAGAAATAACGCCTATCCGCCAGCTGGAACAGTAGTAATGGTCTGACTAGGCAATATTTTTAATAGCTAATATTAAATGCAACGTTGTAAAAACACCAGAATCTGCTGAACCACAGTACCTGTCCGCCCCAGCCAATGCCATTAGCTGGACAGTTGACTCAGATCGAGTGAATCCTGGACAGTCATTACCTTTGGAATTGCAGCTAGTGCCTCAGTGCCTTACAACAGTAGCTACCCAGCCGGCAGGACTCTCCAGCGACCGCACAAAAACTATTCCTTAGCGCTAAGGATCTTAATAAGCTGTCTGTGTTTTTGTTTCTGGCCTGTAAGTGGAGCACCAGCCCAGCTCCGTTCGCGGCAGAGCTTCTCATCTGACACATTGGATTTTGAGACACTTTTAGGCACAGCGAGCTCCTCTTTCCGTAACGGTTTTATCTCTTTCTTGCTGAACCACACCACAATGGAATGATATTGTTCTACTTATGACCCTGTTTTAATGAGAGCTGCCAAGTGCTCCTTCACATAGTTTTGTGAAACACTGCCTGCGACTCTGCAGCATTAGCAGAAGGCTAGTGTTCATCTGTTTCTCTGAAAATAAGTTAATAGCAATGCCTTGAGATTCCTTCTGCTTTAAAGGGGGATGTCTAACACTTTCTATTCACATACAAATTAAAATCAATATTTGGCATGGTATTCTCTGTTTTTTCTCTGTCATCGTCCATCTGTCATATTCTCATATTGTCTGTCTGTCTGTCTGTCTGTCTGTCTGTCTGTCTGTCTGTCTGTCTGTCTGTCTGTCTGTCTGTCTGTCTGTCTGTCTGTCTGTCTGTCTGTCTGTCTGTCTGTCTGTCTGTCTGTCTGTCTGTCTGTCTGTCTGTCTGTCTGTCTGTCTGTCTGTCTGTCTGCCTGCCTGCCTGCCTGCCTGCCTGCCTGCCTGCCTGCCTGCCTGCCTGCCTGCCTGCCTCCCTCCCTCCCTCCCTCCCTCCCTCCCTCCCTCCCTCCCTCAATTCAATTTGTCTCTCTCTGTCTCTCTCTGTCTCTCTGTCTTTGTTTGTGTGGAGTCCTGAACCTTTTGGTTTTGGATGACATCTCTACCTGGCTCATCAGTATGCAGTGGTGCACACCCTTTGCATGCGGTGGCGAGCTGGTTAAGCCCATGTTAGCGGAGTTCACTTCACACCCAGAGGAGCTACTGTAGCCTACACACCTCTCTGGTGGTTCACTAGATGTCAAATATATCTCACATCTCACACAGCTCAATGCTGCAGAGGTCTGTCTATCTGACTGACAAACTGCCTGACTGCCTGTCTGACAGAGGAGAAGCAGAGGTAGAAATAAGGTGAGGCTAACAATTATAAGGCCAAGGGGGTAATGGTAGTTACACTCGCTGCAGCAGCAATGAGAGGCAGGTATTCTACTGTCTGTGTCTGAACATCATTTCTTAGTGTGCAGGTGGCAATGTGAGAGATCCACAGAGTGGGTACTAATAATACATTTCACTGAAAAGACAGAACGTCCCATTTATCTTGGAAAGACGCTATGTCTGACTCCAGAACATTTTGTTCCCCAATCTCACATATAATAAATAATAACTCTAGCTATCATTTTAGCAAACAAGCTAACTCACTTGTCAGTCAAGAAAACATTGACTCCCTGGAAAAAATACCAAAACAGGATTGTATTGGTTGTTCTTTGATAGTTGTGCAGGATGTGGAGACGAAGATTCCATCAATATAATGTGTACATTTACCTTTGGACCTATACGAATGGTACATTGTCCGTCCCTTTCTATAGTGGCATGGTGGCTGAGATGGTAAGGGTTTAGGGGTGCCACAGCATGTTTGCAGAAGTTTTATAGGATGTGGAGACAAAGATTATATAATGATATACATTGTCAGTTCCTCTCTATAGTGGCATTATAGCTGAAGCAGTACAGGATCGTAAGGGGTCAGAAGAGATAGTAAGGGGTCAGAGCTCAGACCTGTGAAGACCCTGGTGGTGATGGACTTGCTCTCCTGGCTGCCTCGCACAACGTTCAGGTTGATCTCATACTCTGTTGCTGGGTGGAGGCTGGACAGGGTGTAGTTAGTGACGTCATTGTCAATTACCACGCTGTCCACTGTCCCTGAAGAACATTGCATTCATTTAATGTCGCACTGTTACAGTATGCAGCCTTTCTTTTATAAGAAGTTGAACTTTCACCTCCAATGCCAAACAATGGAAAAACATGATTTGGTCACACTTGGATTTGGATCGTCCCATATAGAATATCTACAAACTGTTATACTATCAACAAACTATAGGTTGCTAAGCAACTGCTTACTAAGGTTACGGTTAGGGTTAGGTTCAGAATAATGATTAGATTAAGGGTAAACTTTATGGTAAAGTTTAAGTTTAGAGTAGGATGAGGGTTAAGGTTAGGGTTTGGGTTATGGTGTTAGTGGATCGTTTGTTGAAATGTGGTTGACAGTTATTGAACATCTACGGAATATCTACAAACCATGTCCTTGGGTCTATCCAAATAAAGTGTTACCCATCTTTTTTTTTTTAAATGAACTTTTCAATGAAAACATGCCAGATGTTTTTGCTTACCTCTTGCTGATTGATAGGACATCTTGTAGTAGTCGAAGGGAGCAAATGGTCTCAACCATGATATGATGACGGAGTCTTCAGTGGCATATGACACAGTCATCTCTTTAGGTGGATCCATTCCTCCAATAGAGAATCACAGTACATGTTAAGAACGAAGAGATGTCCTTGCTATTGAGACACACACTATACACTAATACAAGATGTTCTTGAAATTTAACAACCACCTTCTCATGAAAACAGCTAGCTCCATGTATATGGAAGGGAAGGGGACACTGACACTATCTCTGTCTCCAATCAAGGTGCATGAATTAGGGAACAAACAGAAGTGAAGAGGAAATTCAGCTACTCTTGGAGGACACCCAAGGCACTGGAAGTTAAAGCGTATATAAAAATGCTTCTTTATTGATTCAAAAAACCATGCATTTCTGGACACATTTTCCTACCATAGTGTAAAAAGCCCTGTGTTTATCCTGCATATTAGCTACATCATAAAATATGTACTAAAATAGCATGCTTCTCTGGCCAGAGCCAGGAGAACAGAGTGGAATATTTGCATTGTGATCGAGTGTGGTTGCCCATAAGGGATTAGTTCATGATTTGTTTATGTGTCCCCAGAGCTCTTACCGCTGCGACAGCAAAGGTTACCAGAGACAATGTGAGCAAACAATTAAAGTGACTTATAAGGTCGGCATCCATTATGGAGGGAAGGGATAGAGAGATTGGTTCTCTATATTGTTGTGGAATGAAGCTATAGAAATGCTTGTAAAACCAACGCCACCACCCTCCAATTTCCATTACAATAATGAATATTATCCACCAGCACTGACGACGATTCATAAGTTAGGCTTCAGCCTCATTTAAATTCTGCTAGTAGGAAAGAGTGGTGTAAATAAGTTGTGATTATTCATGTATGCCTATCTTTAATTATTTCCCATTCAGCAGTGCAGGCTGCTGTAATAGCTCTGAATTTAGACTCAGTATTCATGTGACATGAGATAATTTGTGCAAACTGACAGACTGCATCAATGTGCTCTGCTGATCCAAGGTGCGTCCCAAATGATACCTATTACATACAGAGTACATTACTTTCGATCAGAGCCCTTTGGACCCTGGTCAAAAGTAGTGCACTGAATGGGGAATAGGGGCCATTTGGGATGCAACCCAAGTCTAACCTGCATTCACCTGAGGCATTACAACATATGGTACAGTAAACATGTTGTCGTCACTTTATTCAGATTTACCATAAGAACTACCACTTAAACATAAAGAAATACGTTCAACCTACAAAGATGGTCAGGTGCCACAGCAAGCCCACCAACCCTGTGGTTAAATTTGCATATAATAACATAGTGTGATAACAAGCTGAAAATAGCAACTAAATAACAAAAAACACACAGATGCCAAAGAGCTGCAACAAATGCATCCGTCTGAATCTACGATACCCCTAGCCTTCGTTCCAGAAATCTGTATGTCACCAGACAAAGAGAAAATGGCTGGCACTCTGGCAGACAGTGACTAGAGCAGTAATCAGACAGAGCAGTAATCAGACAGCAGTATGCAGGTGGCTTTCCGCAGAGTTAATATCAGAGTGTTTAGAGAGCTGTCCTGTCCTCCTCAGACAATAGATATTCCCTTGGGCTTGGCAGCTGTAACTGTGAGTAACAGCCTGCTGATGCGACAGCTGAATATTCCTGACACCTCCAGGTTTAGGCAGGGGTAATTATGGGAGGATTACACACCCAAGCATTAATAAAGAAATGAAAGGTGGAGGGGAACATTGTTCTGCAGTGAGTGCAGCTGTGTGTGTAAGAATCTTAATGAGCAAGAGGAGACATGCCATAAAAGTGTCAAGATGTTGTTCTGTTCTGGAGCTAGACTACTTGCTGACAAACAGAACGCCATTTGAATACCACAATAAACTCCAAGCACGTACTGCATGTATAATGTGATGTGTATCCTAAGTACAGGAAGTTTTATATATTCTAAAATGTAGTCCTTCGTTAGCAACTGTCTTGTGTCAGCAAACCATCAGCCAAAATCAGACATCAATGCACCCTGTGGACAATCAATGCATAAGATGTTGCAGCAGTTTTGTATTAGTCAGTAGTTATTTAGCCTTGTTGTCGTTCCTGTGTGACCCTCCATGAACCATGGGAACCTCCAGCGTAGCTCTGGGTCGTATGCATTAGGGCACACCGTAGCAAAACGTTTTGCAGCAGGAATTAACTTTTTTGTTTGTTTATCATTGTTTCAGTCTGTTTTCTTCCATTTGGTGCCTAGTGAATACAACCTTGTTTCCCCTTGCAGAGATAAATAGCCTACCTGTGGTGAGCGTGGCTGTGACAGCCTCAGACTTCACCTCTCCATGTATGGTGATAAGACTGACGGTGTACTCTGTGGAGGGCAGGAGTCCCTTGATAGAGGACCGGGTCTTGGATCCATCCAGGGTAACCTTGGACGTGTCAGTGCCATCCTCAGAGCTATAGGTGAGGATGTAGAGGTCTGCGGGTGGGGCAGGGGCACTCCATGCCACCGTCACCGAGTCCCATGTGACATCAGACAAGTAGAGTGCTATGATGGGGCGGAAGCCTGAAAGTCAAAAAGTCAAAGATACTGGCTGCATGGTCATGAAGGACTGTAAGGGACAGCTGCTGTCAATATGGTTGGAGGTGCTGAGGTTCTCAGTCAGTCAGTCAGTCAGTGGATGGCATGGCATGGCTGGTTATTAATTGGCAGATCTCTCTGGAGGTTCTCCTTCTCAGTGAGACTGGCAGTAAAGTAATGAGCATGACAGGGGAGCGTGGAAGTGAAGAGCTGCAAATGGAATACACACAGCGTGGAAGGCCCGTGACAATGGAATGAGGCTGAATGCTGAGCAAAGGACGAATGTCAAAGTTGACAGCAGAGACCGGATGAAAACTTGTCTGTCAACGAGGCATGGCTGTTTTTGAAAGATTCACCAATAAAAGACACTGGTTGAAGTGTGTTGTCAGAACAAGAAGATGCAATAGGAGATATAAAGACTGCCAGGACAGCTTGCTGTCTGATGTAGATGAGTGTGAAAGAAAGAGGGACAGGAAAGATGAATGGAGTGAACGCAAATAAACGTTGATATAATTTTTTTCTCCATTGGATGGGTCAATTTGATGAAGGACAGTTATGTGATTAACAACCTCATGTAATAGCTTATTAACATGAATTGTTGCATCAAAGCTTGACACTATCTAGTAGCTCGATTTGTAGTCTCCTTCCCAAAGTAGTTCCACATGACATGCAATGTCAAGCATATTCTCTAGTACAGCAATAATCTCTACTTTTCAGCGACATAATTGCTTATTTAGGGATGTGAGAGCTTCACTGAAAAAGCTCACCTTTATCCAGTTTATTTGAAAATAAGCCGTTATTTATAGACTACTGTACATCATGTATTCATCTAATAGAATAATTTGGTGGATGCCAATTTGTCCTATTTTTCATGTACAAGTGTGTATTAAATGCATGTGTGAATTGGAAATGTGTTTTTGCATATCCCAACTCCCCCTGAGACACACTCGGACAGTGGGGTCATGGCCAGGGTTAGCCATTATCAAAGGCAACCCTGGAGCAATTAGGGTACCGATGCACCAAGTCTGGAACCAACAGGACCCTAAACAACCCCCAAGCTTTAAGACTGCTACGTAAATAGTTAACCAATAGCTAAGTGGACTATATGACCCCTTTTGCACTAACTCACTAACTTTTTTTAACTCATTACATACGCTGCTGTTCCTGTTTATTATCTATCCTGTTGCCTAGTCACTCTATCCATACCTATATGTACATGTCGATCTCAATTACCTCGTACCACTGCATTGACTCGGTACTGGTACCCTGTGTATATAGCCAAGTTATAGTTACTCTTTGTGTATTTATTCCTTGTGTTATTATTTTTATAATGAAATGTTTTTTCTCTCTGCATTGTTGGGAAGGGCCATTAGCATTTCACTGTTAGTCTACACCTGTTGTTTTACAAAGCATGTGATAAATACAATTGATTTAGTGCCTTGGTCAAGGGCACATCAACATATTTATTTTACCTTGTCAACTCAGGGATTCGAACTAACAACTTTTCAGGTTACTGGCTAAGCTACCTGCAACTGAAACTGATACAGGTGCAGTTACAGTCCAGTCTGCATCCTAAATGGAACTGGTACAGGTGCAGTTACAGTCCAGTCTGCATCCTAAATGGAACTGGTACAGATGCAGTTACAGTCCAAACTGCATCCTAAATGGAACTGATACAGGTGCAGTTACAGTCCAGACTGCATCCTAAATGGAACTGATACAGGTGCAGTTACAGTCCAGTCTGCATCCTAAATGGAACTGGTACAGGTGCAGTTACAGTCCAGACTGCATCCTAAATGGAAGTGGTACAGGGTGCAGTTACAGTCTAGACTGCATCCTAAATGGAACTGATACAGGTGCAGTTCCAGTCCAGTCTGCATCCTAAATGGAACTGATACAGGTGCAGTTACAGTCCAGTCTGCATCCTAAATGGAACTGGTACAGGTGCAGTTCCAGTCCAGTCTGCATCCTAAATGGAACTGATACAGGTGCAGTTACAGTCCAGTCTGCATCCTAAATGGAACTGGTACAGGTGCAGTTACAGTCCAGACTGCATCCTAAATGGAACTGGTACAGGGTGCAGTTACAGTCTAGACTGCATCCTAAATGGAACTGATACAGGTGCAGTTACAGTCCAGTCTGCATCCTAAATGGAACTGGTACAGGTGCAGTTACAGTCCAGACTGCATCCTAAATGGAACTGATACAGGTGCAGTTACAGTCCAGTCTGCATCCTAAATGGAACTGATACAGGTGCAGTTACAGTCCAGTCTGCATCCTAAATGGAACTGATACAGGTGCAGTTACAGTCCAGTCTGCATCCTAAATGGAACTGATACAGGTGCAGTTACAGTCCAGTCTGCATCCTAAATGGAACTGATACAGGTGCAGTTACAGTCCAGTCTGCATCCTAAATGGAACTGGTACAGGTGCAGTTCCAGTCCAGTCTGCATCCTAAATGGAACTGATACAGGTGCAGTTACAGTCCAGTCTGCATCCTAAATGGAACTGGTACAGGTGCAGTTCCAGTCCAGTCTGCATCCTAAATGGAACTGATACAGGTGCAGTTACAGTCCAGTCTGCATCCTAAATGGAACTGGTACAGGTGCAGTTACAGTCCAGTCTGCATCCTAAATGGCATAGGGCACTAATCTTGACCAGAGCCCAATAGAATCCCTAGAAGGGGAAAATAACCTCTGACCATGGTTAACTCATGGGGTAAATGCAGTGGTGTGAAAACACTTTACAGAACTACTTAAATAATTTTTTGGAGTATCTGTACTTTACTTTACTATTTATATTTTGGGCAACTTTTACTTTTACTTCACTACGGTCCTAAAGAAAATAATGTTCTATTTTCCATGATATCCAGAAGCACTTGTTACATTTTGAATGCTTAACGGGACAGGAAAAGGTTCCAATTCACACACTCATGAAGAGAACATCCCTGGTCATCCCTACTGCTTCTGAACTAGTGGACTTACTAAGCACAAATGCATCTTTTATAAATTATGTCTGGGTGTTGGAGTGTGCCCCTGGCTATCCATACATTTTAAAAATAACAAAATGGTGCCATCTGTTTTTCTTAATATAAGCAATATGAAATTATTTATGGTTTTACTTTTCATACTTAAGTATATTTAGAATCAAATACTTTTTGACTTTTACTCAAATAGTATTTCACTGGGTGACTTCCACTTTTATTTCAGTAACTTTCTATTAAGGTATCTATAATTTTACTCAAGTATTACAATTGGGTACTTTTTCCACTACTGGGTAAATGCTATTGCTATGTTTAGGCTACCTCCACCTCTGCTATTCATAATAGTACAATGTAATGTCAGTTGTGTCAGTTACTTGTTCCTGGTACAGTACACTTCCAGTACCTGTGAAGCCATCGATGGTGGCTGCAGTGCTTTGCTGCCTTCCCCTCTGGGCAGCTACAGTGATGGTGTATTCTGTGCCTGGCTCCAGGTCATTGAGCGTGGTGGTGGTCACGTCCTTGGGGATGGTCACCTCCGTGGTCAGGCCAGATGAGGAGGTGTAGGTGACCATGTAGTGGTCGATAGGCCCCTGGACCACCCCCCACAGCAGGGTGATGGTGTTGTCTGTGGACGCTGTCACAGTTAGGTCCATGGGGACATCTAGACCTGAAACGCACAGTAAAGAGTAGTTCAAGTATAATCAACATGTAGTGAACATACCAATAAAACGATTTATATTTAAGATTCAATTCTTGATTGCCATACCAACCAAAGTTGTAAAGAATTTGATTTAGTGCAGCTAATTAAAACAGAGACAAAAATACACATACAGTATACAGGTGCCTTCAGAAAGTATTCACACCTCTTGACTTATTCCACATTTTGTTGTGTTACTGCCTGAATTTAAAATGGATTAAATTGAGATTTCATGTCACTGGCCTACACATAACATCAAAGTGGAACTATCTTTTTAGATTTTGTTATGGAAAGCATAAATAAGTTCAGGAGTAAAAATAAAGTTAACAAGTCACATAATAAGTTGCATGGCCTAAGAGCATTGGGTGAGTAACTAAAAGGTTGCTGGTTCGAATCCCTGAGCCAGCAAGTTGGAAAACTCTGCCGTTCTGCCATTGAGCAAGTCAGTTAACCCCCAACAACAATGATTCAGAAAGGTTAGGTTAAATGCGGAAGACACATTTCAATGGAATGTATTCAGTTGTGCAACTGACTGGGTATTCCCATTCCCTCTGTGTGCAATAATAGATTTTAACATGATTTTTGAATGACTACCTCATTGCTGAACCCCATAAAAACAATTATCTGTAAGGTCCCTCAGTTGAGCAGTGAATTTCAAACACAGATTCAACCACAAAGACCTGGGAGGTTTTCCAATGTCTCACAAAGGGCACCTATTGGTAGATGGGTAAAAAGAAAAAAGCAGACATTGAATATCCCTTTGAGCATGGTGCAGATATTAATTACACTTTGGATGGTGTATTAATACACCCAGTCACTACAAGATACAGGCATCCTTCCTAACTCAGTTGCCGGTGAGGGAAAAAAACACTCAGGGTTTTCACCATGATGGTGAATTTGGTAAATTTGAAACAGTTACAGAGTTTAATTGCTGTGATAGCAGAAAACTGAGGATGGATCAATGACATTATAGTTACTCCACCAATACTAACCTAAATGAAACCGTAAAAAGAAGGAAGCCTGCAAAGAAGAAAACATTCCAAAACATGCATCATGTTTGAAATAAGGCATAAATTAAAACTGCAAAAAATGTGGTAAAGAAATTCATTTTATGTTCTGGTTACAAAGCATTATGTTTGGGGCAAATCCAACACAACACATCACTGAGTACTACTCTTCATATTTTCAAGTATGGTGGTGGCTGCATCATGTCATGGGCATGTTTGTCATCGGCAAGGACTAGGGACTTTCTTAGGGTAAAAATAAACTAAATGGAGCTAAGCACAGGCAAAATCATAGAGGAAGCCTGGTTAAGTCTGCTTTCCAACAGACACTGGGAGACCAATTGACCTTTCAGCAGGACAATAACCTAAAAAAAGGCACAAATATACACTGGTTGCTTACCAAGACAACGTTGAATGTTCCCGAGTGGCCTAGTTACAGTTTTGACTTAAATCGGCTTAGAAATCTATGGTAATACATGAAAATGGCTGTATAGCAATGCTCATCAACCAACTTGACAGAGATTGAAGAATTTTTAAAGGATAATGTGCAAATATTGTACAATCCAAGTGTGCAAAGCTCTTAGAGACTTACCCAGAAAGACTCACAGCTGTAATGGCTGACAAATGTGATTCTAACATGTATTGACTCAGGGGTGTGAAAACACATGTAAATGAGATATTGCTGTATTTCATTTTTAATACATTTGCTAACATTTCTAAAAACATGTTTTCACTTTGCCATTATGAGGTAATGTGTGTAGATGGGTGAGACAATTCAGGTTGTATCACAACAAAATGTGGAATTAGTAAAGGGGTATGAATGCTTTCTGAAAGCACTGCAAATCGGTATTTTGACATGATTTTCTTTCATGCTTCAATGAAATTCAAACAAACAAAACATGTAAGAAACAAAAGAGAACAGGGTGGTGAATTTCTATTTACTGATACTGGTAGTTGTGATTTTCTGTGTCAGATCACTGATTTGCACAGATGAGCCAGGCGATTAACTCACTTACCAGTTCTGGCGTTCATTGTGGCAGGAAAACTCTGGTTGGTGCCAAGCATAGCCGATATGCCAATGCCATACTCTGTACCTGGCAACAAGTCTGTGAGAGGAGAGGAGAGGAGAGGAGAGGAGAGGAGAGGAGAGGAGAGGAGAGGAGAGGAGAGGAGAGGAGAGGAGAGGAGAGGAGAGGAGAGGAGAGGAGAGAATGAGAATGAGAATAAGAACATGACAGATTGACAACGACAGAGACAAAACATAGACAATACCTCAACAACTATTGATTTTAATTTGTATATGAATAGAAAACCATAAACACAAGCTGGTTATGTGAATGAATATCTCCATACAATACCCCGGCAGACAATACAGTATGATGATATTAAAGAGGAAAAATGAGCAGGCAGATGGAGCCTTTCAGAACTGCCTATTAAAAACTGCATTAATAATGAAGGGCTTGCAACAAACCATGTCTATCTACATGTTTTCTTAAAAATTCTGCTAACCTTTTTCCAAAAGCATAATTAATCAGAGTCACATTCGATATTACAACAGTAAGCTTATCAGGTTACAGAAATGGAGAGAGGAGAGCATTGATTGCTGTCATCCCGCACAGACAAGGCCTTCCCTTATTCTGATGTGCCCTTTACGTAAGACAGACACCATACCGTTTCCCACATATCTGAAAACTGTTCATGTCGGCAACTTGTTAATAATCTTTAGTTAAAATGTTTTAATAAAGTGCACGACGTTTGAATCTCACTCGGTCGTTCAATAGACATCCTTATCATACTACACAATTCCACTATAGTGAATCATGAGTAAGCAACATTTTGTCCTAAAAACAGAGGTGTAACAAAAACTCAAATGATCCCCACTTGTGAGTGTGGTCTTGCTGGTGGGTCCATCGTTGAGTGGGACAATGACTTTTTCGTATTGGTCCCCTGCTAGGGTGCTGTAGACCACCTGGTACCCCTCTACCTCCGCCTCGCTGTTGTCCCACTCCAGCTCCAGGGTGGTGGAGAACTTGGACAGCACTCGCAAGTTCTTGGGCGCGTCGATCTCTGAGAGGAACACCAGAACTGACAATGTTGGGGCCACTGAGACCAATCATCAGAAGTGAGACATAGTTTCCACGTGCAGTTTCATCAGCAAGTCAGATCGTAAAAAAGGATGATATGACCATAGAAATAAAATTACTAATGACTATTTCTATGCCATTCTTTACTGTATTTGTAAGAGATGACATTGTGAAAATGTCAAGAGACAAGAGTACAGTAGGTGCTACACTACTGTTCAAAAGTTTGGGGTCACTTAGAAATGTCCTTGTTTTTGAAAGAAAAACACATTTCTTGTCCATTAAAATAACATCAAATTGATCATAAATACAATGTAGACATTGTTAATGTTGTAAATGACTATTGTAGAAGGAAACGGCTGATTTTTACATAGGTGTACAGTGGCTCATTATCAGCAACCATCACCCCTGTGTTCCAATGTCACGCTGTGTTAGCTAATCCAAGTGTATCCTTTTACATGGATAATGGCCAGAAACAAAGGACTTTCTTCTGAAACTCGTCAGTCATTTCTTGTTCTGAGAGGTGAAAGTTTTTCCATGCGAGATATTGCCAAGAAACTGAAGATCTCATACAATACTCCGTACTACTCCATTCACAGAACAGCGCAAACTGGCCCTAACCAAAGTAGAAAGAGGAGTGGGAGGCCCCGGTGCCCAACTGAGCAAGTGGACAAGTACATTAGAGTGTCTAGTTGGAGAAACAGACGCCTCACAAGTCCTCACCTAGAGCTTCAGAAAAAGGTGTGGGAAACACCAGTCTCAACGTAAACAGTGAAGAGGCGACTCTGGGATGCAAAGTTCCTCTGTCCAGTGTCTGTGTTCTTTTGCCCATCTTAATCTTTTTATTTTTATTGGCCAGTCTGAGATATGACTTTTTCTTTGCAACTCTGCCTAAAAGGTCAGCATCCCGAAGTCGCCACTTCGCTGATGACATTGAGATGGGTGTTTTGCGGGTACTATTTCATGAATCTGCCAGTTGAGGACTTGTGAGGCGTCTGTTTCTCAAACTAGACACTCTAAAATACTTGTCCTATTGATCAGTTGTGCACCGGGGCTTCCCAATCCTCTTTCTATTCTGGTTATTGCCAGTTTGCTCTGTTCTGTGAAGGGAGTAGTACACGCCATTGTACGAGATCTTCAGTTTCTTGGCAATTTCTCACATGGAATAGCCTTCATTTCTCAGAAAAAGAATAGACTGACGAGTTTCTGAAGAAAGTCCTTTGTTTCGGGTAATTTTGAGCCTTTAATCGAACCCACAAATGCTGATGCTCCAGATACTCAACTAGTCTAAAGAAGGCCAGTTGTATTGCTTCTTTAATCAGCACAACAGTTTTCAGTTGTGCTAACATAATTGCAAAAGGTTTTCTAATGATCAATTAGCCTTTTAAAATGATAAACTTGGATTAGCTAACACAACGTGCCATTGGATAACAGGAGTGATGGTTGCTGATAATGGGCCTCTGTACTATTCAGATATTCCACTTAAAATGGAATGTCAAGACTGTATTTCTGTTCAATTCAATGTTTTTTAATGGACAAAAAATGTGTTTTTCTTTCAAAAACAAGGACATTTCTAACTGACCCCAAACTTTTGAACGGTAGTGTATATTCGATGGATGTGTCTATAGTGATGGCTGTGTCTACAGTGCTGTATGTATTCACAAGAAAACATCTTATTCCATCAAATACAATAATGTGGAAGCAGGTGCTTGTACAGTACGGTCCTATTGTTGTACGGTCCTCACCGGTGCTGAATTCTGTGGAGATTGTTCCACTCTCATTGCCCTTGCGAACACCACTGATGGACACCTCATAGCGCGAGCCTGGCCTCAGCATCTGCAGGGAGTACTGGCTGAGGGTGGGCTGCAGGCGAAAAGTAGTCTTGGGTCTGTCCCCTCCTACCAGGCCATAACGCAGCACTATCTGGTCCATCTTGGCCTTGGGATTGGTCCACTCCACGAAGGCTACCGAGTCAGAGACATCACGCACTATCAGCTGTGTCGGCCCATCAATCACTGTAGGGGACAGGAGAGGTAAATCTACATGACAAGGTTCATGATCTAATGTGATTCCAAAATCACACCCTATTCCCTATGTAGTGTGCTACTTTTAACCCAGACACAGGGTTCTATATAAGGGATAGGGTGCCATTTAAGCATCTATACAGTTCACACTAATACTGCAAGAGGCACGTCCACCATGACTATTGTTGTACCAAGTAGCACCAGAATGAATTTAAACCATTGCTTTGCACATTTAGAAACATAAGCTTCAATAAAAAATAAGTTATACAAGCAAGAGCAGTGTGTGAGTTTCTCTTTTCTTTGAAATTATCGCTGTTCCCATGATGCACCTGCAACAAGATACATGTACAGTATATCAGATGTTCGCCTGAGTGCCTTTTTGAAATTTGAATCACATTTAGAGAAGTAAAATGGAGGTGTTGGCAGTGTCACGCCATGATCTGTTTCACCTGTTCCTGTGATTGTCTCCACCACCTACATGAGTGGCTTATTTTCCCCAGTGTATTTATCCCTGTGTTTCCTGTCTTTCTGTGCCAGTTCATCTTGTATGTTAGTCAAGTCAACCAGCGTGTTTTCCCGTGTGTCTTTCCTGCGTGTTTTTCCTTTTGCCATTCTCTTTTTGATAGTCTTCCCGGTTTTGACCCGGTTTTGACCCCTACCTGACTAAGGACTACTTTTCCGCCTGCCTGATCATCCTGCCTGCCTTGACCTTGATTATGCCTGCCCTTTGGTACCTTTTGGACTCTGAACTGGTTTTGACCCTTTTGCTTGTCGAAGACCATTCTCTTGCCTTACCCTATTGGATTAATAAATATTGTAAGACTCCAACCATCTGCCTCCTGTGTCTGCATCTGGGTCTCGCCTTGTGTCATGATAGGCAGGGAATGCAGTTTAGTAATTGCTGACCATGTAAAACAAATCAAGAGACGTGGGGCATTACTAAAATAACTACAAAAATAAACCCAATAATCAAATATTTTCCATGGCAATTGTGTGGATTGTTAAATAATTTGATTACATCTGAGAAAACAAATTATGCTGTTGGTTATACAAGCATAAACAACTAAATGTTATTGGAGGTGGAGGAACATTTGCTGCAGTGTAGTTAGCTCGACTGAACAGTACACTACTTTTATAGCGTTGTCATTCTGTGAGGGACCAATGTCAAAGTGTTGCCCTCTGATTGGTCACGTTTCTCTCAGAGAGTGCTAATTGGCTGTCCTTGTAATTTACTAGTTTTTCACTGAGTCTGCAGGGAACATCTGCTGCTTCAAAAGGCCTTGTAACTAAGCTAAACCGCATCCATTTCTTCTGACCTGAAGATTAACACCTGAAACACCTACTGTAATTGACTGCTAAACTATTAATGTGATAAACCAGACAGAAAACCGTTTGCTGTGTTTTCTCGAAGATCACACTAGGGGTTTCAAGATTCTTGGCCAAGAATGAATTCCCTCATTCCCTCACCAGAAGTTTGGTATCTTTCTCTCTTTTCTTTCTTTCCTCAAAGAAGGATGGCTAAATCTTTATACCTATAAATAATTGAGTGACTTAAAATTTGTCTTTCTTTATCCAATAAGGTATCTGTGGGTGGACATGGTGAAAAATGTATGAAGGCTCATGAATTATGAATGCCTTAATTACAACCGACAGTGGGCCTGGGTTGGAAAATGAATGGTGTTTTCACTGCGGACGCGTAATTTGAATTGTTATGGAAAAGTTCAATTGAATCTAATCCCACTGTCTGGAACTGTCAGTCTGAGGAATTCCCGGGTGAAGTTTACATTAAGTGCATAATTGCTGGCAGACCAAGTCATTCGTCAAGGTGACATTTCCCATTAGTCTCAGCCGTGTGATGCATGTAGTGTATGTGAGATGTGTATGTGTGAGTCCCCCACATCTTGAGTGGTCTTTTTCTGAGCTCCACTGATTAGCCTGAAGACGGAAAGAACAGGGTAGGGAACACATCCTGTGGAGACAACAGCGGCAAAGAGACTCATTTTCAGTGACATGGGGATAATACAGAAACAAAAGCTGCAGTAGGTATATGGAAACTGTGGACCAACTGCGGGAGTTAAGTCTGAAAAATGTGGGACTTCCTAATATGGATGCCATACACAAGACACCCACAGGTCTACGCCCTCAAAAACCTACCAGCAGGGATATTTCAACAACCAAATGTTTATGGACATATTAGATACATAGAAGTTTGTGAATTATGGTTTGGTGAGATTTGAGAAATCACAGAACCATACATACATGTGGTGACGGTGGCGGATACAGGCTGGCTGCGGCCTTGGTCCCTTAGAGCTACCAGGTTGACGGTGTACTCCTCCCCTGGCCTCAGGCCTGTCTGGTGGAACGAAGTGATGGTGCTGGGTAGCTGGGCTGTCATCCCTCCATCATTGTCCTGTCAGAGAACACAAACGAGCATAACGCTTTGGCTTCACTTGGGCTCCTCTTGTCATACAGTACATAGTAGGGTTTCCAAATGGAATCCTATTCCCTATATAGTGCACTATTTATCATAGGCTCTGGTCAAAAGTAGTGCGCTATAAAAGGAACAGGGTGCAATTTGGGACACACATTCTGTCTTCACTATAATATTCATACACAGGTAAACAACCCCACCTGCTGCCCGTGCAGGAGTGATTTATGGTTCCACCTGGGCTACTCCTGGACAGACGGTAGTGCAGGGGAAGGATCTGAACAAACCTCAACCCTCACTGCTCTGACGAGCACCAAGCTATGGCATCCATAAATGTAATATTGTGACTGGCTTTATGATAAATTCAGCTTGAGTTAGTTGTTATTTTGGCAGTTGAGCTCGAGGTCTTGTTAAGAGTTCTGTGATAAATGACATTGTAAAAAGGGTGATCCACATAATATTTGATTGACAGGTTGATGATAGATTGATTGATTGATTGGTTGATTGATTGATTGATTGACTAACTGACTGACTAACTGACTCCCTGACTGGATGATTGAAAAGTGAACAATCCTGATAAGTACATTGGTATGGTATATTGTGTAAACAACTGTGAATATGTAATATTGCCAGGCCACCTTGTCTCAGATAACTGCTGTTGGTGTAGGGTGGGTGAGCCCTCATTTCTCATTGCTTTTGGCACTGTGAACTCTTGTTTGTCATTAGTCGCTGCTTTTCTGCTCACATTCATTACGATATTGTCAAGTTTCAGGGCGCTTTGGATTAAACCCTCTGACTTCTAATATGATTTCCCAAGTGTTGACGTTGAGCTTGAACCCCTCAAACCCTTATGGGGAAGGAGATAGATAGCAGACAGTCTCTTAGACAGAATCACACCAAATGATGTAGATTGAAGTGCACTGTGACCCAACTACTCCCATGCCATTTGGTATTCATAGCCTGTCACCTCCAAAAAAGCTTTCCAAGTTAATGTCCATGGCATTTATGCTTTTCATCTAAAAGCCCCAGGCTTAAAGTCTTTGAGCCCAGCCAAACTTCTATCCTTCCTAGCCGGGAACACCTAAATGAGAAAGCCAATTATGGAGAGAGGTACTGAGGATTAGAGTACCTTGTGTTTATAGAGGGAATTAAAGGGAAAGCTCTCCTAACTTTGAACCTGTAGCTATTATGGTTATGAGTTTGAAGACAGCTCCTGCTTGCTGATCCACCTAATCGTCAATAAGCCTTGGGCAATCCATCATCTAATTTGACAGAGACTTTAAGTTGAACGGTGAGAAATCAATCCCCCTCCCAAAATGTTCCACTTTTTTCAACAACCCGAGAGTCAAATTCTAGCCAAGGATGGGCATATCAAAAATGCATGTTAAATTTGGTTTGGCAATATAATTTTGGTATTAAAAAAAAAGCTTCCTGAGATAGAACTCACCTGAACTGACAAAGATAGGTTTTATTGTACAGTTTGTTGTTGTTTTTGTATTTGTTGCTCTTCAGCATACTGCCGTGTACAGAATTACGCTGCTCTTCCCAGAACATCGCCAACCATGTTCTGAATGTTTTGAAGCCAGAGTGACTGAATGTTCTCCATGGGGAAGCTGCATATGTACACTACCTTTCAAAAGTTTGGGGTCAATTAGAAATGTCCTTGTTTTTGAAAGAAAAGCACATTTTTTGTCCATTAAAATAAAGTCAAATTGATCAGAAAGACAGTGTAGACATTGTTAATGTTGTAAATGACTATTTTTTTATGGAATATCTACTGTACAGAGGCGTACAGAGGCCCATCATCAGCAACCATTGCTCTTATGTTCCAGTGGCACGTTGTGTTAGCTAATTCAAGTTTATCATTTTACAAGGCTAATTGATCATTAGAAAACCCTTTTACAATTAGGTTAGTACAGCTGAAAACTGTTGTCCTGATTAAAGAAGCAAAAAAACTGGCCTTATTTAGACTAGTTGAGTATCTGGAGCATCAGTATTTGTGGGTTTGATTACAGGTTCAAAATGGCTAGAAACAAAGACCTTTCCTCCGAAACTCATCAGTCTATTCTTGTTATGAGAAATGAAGGCTATTCCATACGAGAAATTGCCAAGAAACGGAAGATCTCGTACAACGCTGTGTACTACTCCCTTCACAGAACAGCGCAAACTGGCCCTAACCAAAGTAGAAAGAGGAGTGGGAGGCCCCGGTGCCCAACTGAGCAAGAGGACAAGTACATTAGAGTGTCTAGTTGGAGAAACAGACACCTCACAAGTCCTCACCTGCAGCTTCATAAAATAGTACCTGCAAAACACTAGTCTCAACGTCAACAGCGAAGAGGTGACTCCGGGATGCTGGCCTTTTAGGCAGAGTTGCAAAGAAAAAGCCATATCTCAGACTGGCCAATAAAAATTAAATATTACGATGGGCAAAAGAACACAGACACTGGACAGGGGAACTCTTTCTCGAAGGCCAGCATCCCGGAGTTGCCTCTCTACTGTTGACGTTGAGACTAGTGTTTTGCGGGTACTATTTAATGAAGCTGCCAGTTGAGGACTTGGGGCATCTTTTTCTCAAATTAAACACTCCAATGTACAGTCGTGGCCAAAAGTTTTGAAAATGACACAAATATTAATTTTCACAAAGTTTGTTGCTTCAGTGTCTTTGTCAGATGTTACTATGGAATACTGAAGTAAAATTATAAGCATTTCATGTGTCAAAGGCTTTTATTTACAATTACATGAAGTTGATGCAAAGAGTCAATATTTGAAGTGTTGACCCTTCTTCAAGACCTCTGCAATCCACCATGGCATGCTCTTAATTAACTTCAGGGCCACATCCTGACTGATGGCAGCCCATTCTTGCATAATCAATGCTTGGAGTTTGTCAGAATTTGTGTGTTTTTGTTTGTCCTCTGCCTCTTGAGGATTGATCACAAGTTCTCAATGGGATTAAGGTCTGGGGAGTTTCCTGGCCATGGACCCAAAATATAGATGTTTTGTTCCCCGAGCCACTTAGTTATCACTTTTGCATTATGCAAGGTGCTCCATCATGCTGGAAAAGGTATTGTTTGTGACCAAACTGTTCCTAGATGGTTGGGAGAAGTTGCTCTCAGAGGATTTGTTGGTACCATTCTTTATTCATGGCTGTGTTCTTAGGCAAAATTGTGAGTGAGCCCACTCCCTTGGCTGAGAAGCAACCCCACACATGAATGGTCTCTGGATGCTTTACTGTTGGCATGACACAGGACTGATGCTAGTGCTCACCTTGTCTTCTCCGGACAATCTTTTTTCCGGATGCCCCAAACAATCGGGAAGGGGATTCATCAGAGAAAATGACTTTACCCCAGTCCTCAGCAGTCCAATCCCTGTACCTGATGTTTTTCCTGGAGAGAAGTGGCTTCTTTGCTGCCCTTCTTGACATCAGGCCATCCTCCAAAAGACTATGCCTCACTGTGCTTGCATATGCACTCACACCTGCCTGCTGCCATTCCTGAGCAAGCTCTGTACTGGTGGTGCCCCGATCCCGCAGCTGAATCAACTTTAGGAGATGGTCCTGGCGCATGCTGGACTTTCTTGGGCGCCCTGAAGCCTTCTTCACAACAATTGAACCGCTCTCCTTGAAGTTCTTGATGATCCGATTAATGGTTGATTTAGGTGCAATCTTACTGGCAGCAACATCCTTGCCTGTGAAGCCCTTTTTGTGCAAAGCAATGATGACGGCACGTGTTTCTTTGCAGGTAACCATGGTTGACAAAGGAAGAACAATGATTCCAAGCACCACCCTCCTTTTGAAGCTTCCAGTCTGTTATTCGAACTCAATCAGCATGACAGAGTGACCTCCAGCCTTGTCCTGGTCAACACTCACACCTGTGTTAACGAGAGAATCACTGACATGATGTCAGCTTGTCCTTTTGTGGCAGGGCTGAAATGCAGTGGAAATGTTTTTGGGGGAATCAGTTCATTTGCATGGCAAAGAGGGACTTTGCAATTAATTGCACTTCATCTGATCACTCTTCATAACATTCTGGAGTATATGCAAATTGCCATCATACAAACTGAGGCAGCAGACTTTGTGAAAATGAATATTTGTGTCATTCTCAAAACTTTTGGCCACGACTGTACTTGTCCACTTGCTCAGTTGTGCACCAGGGCCTCCCATTCCTCTTTCTTTTCTGGTTAGAGCCAGTTTGAGCTGTTCTGTGAAGGGAGTAGTACACAGCGTTGTACGAGATTTTCAGCTTCTTGGCAATTTCTCGCATGGAATAGACTTCATTTCTCAGAACAAGAATAGACTGATGAGTTTCAGAAGAAAGTCCTTTGTTTCTGGCCATTTTGAGACTGTAATAGATTCCACAAATGCTGATGCTCTAGATACTCAACTAGTCTAAAGAAGGACCGTTTTATTGCATCTCTAATCAGCACAACAGTTTTCAGCTGTGCTAACATAATTGAAAAGGTTTTTCTAATGATTTTTTAGTCTTTTAAATTGATAAACTTGGATTAGCTAACAGTACGTTCCATTGGAACACAGGAGTGATGATTGCTGATAATGGGCCTCTGTACGCCTATGTAGATATTCCATTAAAAAATCTACCGTTTCCAGCTACAATAGTAATTTACAACATTAACAATGTCTACACTGTATTTCTGATTCATTTGATGTTATTTTAATGGACAAGAAATGTGCTTTTCTTTCAAAAACAAGGCCATTTCTAAGTGACCCCAAACTTTTGAACAGTAACATGTTGACTGTGTAGTCTTCTTGTTCCTGAATAATGTTTTATTTTCATAAAAACTGTAGGTGAGGTACATGTCAAAATATGTATAATGTTGTTTCATGTTATGTCAAACTTCTGTTTTGTTCAAAATATGTTAGGGGGCTGGAACCATAAATGTTATGACATGCATTATTCTAGTAGGTGAATCCAATGTGAAACATGATAACTATATTATCCTTAACTAGCAAAGTCAATCAATTCTTCTCTAATTAAAAATATCTCCCATATTTCTGAATAAAGCTTGTAACGTTAGTAGGCTACAGTAGCCTATGCTTTGAAGGGGCAGGTAGCCTACCCAGCTAGCACAGTGGATCTGGAACGATTCTGGCTGAGAGTCGAGGCACTCGGCTGAGAGTCAGACTCGGCCAACGTCCTGTGGCCCAAGTCTGGGCTGCCTTCAGCAGTATTACTTATGGCTAGGATGCGGGGACTGAGCTCGGGCCGATTCCTGTGTGAGTTATCTGTCCCAAATGTATTACCTGGGGCCGGGCCGATTAGTTCTACTATCTGGCAGATGATTAGATGGGCAGCTTTATATAATTAACATTTATTTATTTATTTTTCCATATTTTCTAATTGTTTCTGTGATCAAAAAATACAATTAACAATAAAATGAAATTATATAAGAGTCCTGTGTTGTATTTTAGTATTTTGATACTTTGTGCGAGGCATTGATAAGCATTAAAAAACATTGTGGCTGGAGCCTCCCAAGTGGCTCAGCGGTCTAAGACACTGCATTGCAATGCAGACTGCATTGCTACAGAGGCTGGTTTGAGACCCACGCCAGGGAGACCCATGAGGCGACGAGCAATTGATCCAGCGTTGTCCGAGTTACGGGAGGGTTTGTCTGGCTGGGATGTCCTTGTCCCATCCTACAGTAGCAACTCCTGTGGCAGGCCAGGCGCATGCACACTGACACAGTATTGTGTTTCCTCCGACACAAAATGTTTTTTTGTGGATGGGTATAAAATGTATAATAGTAAAGTTTAAAATGACTAAATTGGGTAATTTTGTATACATTTATAAAAATTCTGAGTGGATTCTGGTAAGATGCAGGCAAAGTTGGCTGAATTCCGGTAGACAGAAACGGCCCGATGTACTTGGGCCTATTCTGGGCAGTCATTAATTTTGATTGCTGCCGGCTGAGTCCGACACCCGATTCCGGGCCGATTCAATCATTTCCGGCCACCCGGAAGAAGGCCGCTTCTGGGCCGATTCCTCATTGCTATCTGGGTACACGCACTGGAATACATTTCTGAGTGACAGAGTGAGGACTTTGCGTTGTAGCATTTTTTGTGGGGGCAAAATGCTTGGAATGTAAAATAGCATTATTAACCAGTTCCGATGATTTGAAAATAACGGTTCTGTTCCGGAACAGTATAGATCACTTTGGTTCCTGGTTTTGATTCGTCTTTTCAGGTTTTGTTACCTGAACTGGTTCCAAACCCTGAAATATGTTTACCCAAATCCGTAGACAGAAACAGATTATTTGCATGATAGGGGATTCCAGCGATTGTAGGTACAAAGTAACAAATCATATCTGCCCTGTACTATTTACTCTGCATTCGTTCAAATGCTTTATTTACAGTATGTGGCTAAAGATGAATATTCATCCACATATGTCCTCTCTGCCTGTGAAACCTTACCTTGGGAATGAAGCTTATTTCCCAGCCATCAAAGGAGTAGTAGAAAGGTTGCCACTGCACCTCCACTGACGTCTCTGTGATGGATTTGAAGAGTAAACCGTCTGGATTTGAGAGATCTAGGAGGCAAGGAGAGATGTATTATAGGCGTCCATCTTCTGTATGCTCAATAAATCACCCTCTTTACAGAGGCAGAGACAATTCCTCTCTGGGAATAGGGGCAGGGGGAAGAATACCCCACCCACCCTGTGGTTAAACCATGTGTCTTTCATAGTGGAAGGCAGGCCAGGCAGCAGGTGCACATCCACTGCTTTTAAACAAACTGTTGAATACTGTGGTAGTTAGCATAGCCCCTATGTAAACATTTTCCTCATTGGGTAAGCTTTGATCTATAAACACATCATCATGAAAACAACATTTCCAAATACACTAGATCAGTCTTAATCAGAAGGACTAAAATAGATGTGCAAAAAACTAACTATGTAAAGCTTCACAAATATATTGTATTATAGGGAGAAAAAAAGCTTGAGCAGAATTGCATGAACATACTCAAAATGTGTGATCATATCAGAACTAGGAGTGCTGCCTGCCGATGGGAATTGTAATTTTTAGCGAAGGCCCAATCATTCCATGACAGATAATTGAATGTTTACTGTTTTAAAAAAATGCTTTCTATTCTGGGCCGGAGTGAGAGTTTTGCATATGTCTGAGAAGCATTGAATGGAAACTAAGAGACTGCAGCAATTTGCCCATCTGACATTTATACCCAGCAGGTGGCAGGAGTCTAGTTACATCCTGTAGGCAAAAATGTCTGTCCTCCTTCCAACAAGATTTCACTCAAGATGTGGCTGTGAACGTATATGGGAGTTTTTTTATTGTTGTTGTCAAAAACTTTAATTTTTTAAAAGTGAGGACCAGACCTAGGATAATGTATGATATGGTTACTTTGTTTGAAGGTGAACTTTAAGTGCATGGATATTTCACAGTATCCAGGAAAACTAAGCAGAAAATGAATACATTGTGAAGGACTTAAAGGACTAATCTGCATTTGGTACATACATTTAGATAATGTGTTATTATGTATATACAGGCCTACCCATTGATTCTTGAAGAATGCCAATTATAAATCACCAGATTGCCCCTTTAAGCAGAGGTCCACTTGGCATGATGAGGCCTGAATATAATTATAGAAAATGGCTGCCTGCTGTTGTACTCACAGGTTGACACCTGAGTGTTGGTAGGGGCACTGATGACGTTGTTGAGCACAGCGTAGACGTTGATGTTGTACTCGATGCCAGGCTCCAGGTCTGGGATACTGCAGGTGGTGGTGTTCCCAGGGATCCTGATCTCCAGCTGGACCCCACCTGGGCTGGTGGCCACGTAGGTGACCAGGTAGTCCGTCATCAACACTGACCCCTCCCACTCCAGGTCAATGGTATGCTCCGTCACTCCCCGCATGCGCAGGTTCAGAGCCGGAGCCACTGTGGGTGAGATGTAATTTGCATAGTGTGAAATCAAAACCTTGCAACCTTGCAGGAACATGCATGACATTACATCCAGCAGGTGATCTTATTCATCATTGTTCAGTCCCACTTGACCCACCTACAAAAACAACAGATTCTGATTTGCACTTGACTTCCAATTTCGTGTTGGAATAGCATCACTCAACATGCAGAGAAAACAAGACCTGTTCATTTTAACTTACAATACACCAGTGGGGCCACCACCACAACTAAGCTTGCATATGAGTGTGGATTCGTGGAAGGCTTTGATGTTCTTGTGGGCAACGGAGACAGAGCCAGGCCATAAACCTGAGAGGGTTTGAGTGTAGAATGCAAATGAAGCCCTGCATCAACAAGAGTGGATAAGTTTATAGCTCAATCAGAGAGAGTGAGTAACAGATCTTGTCCTGAAGGCAGCTAGTGGTGTGGGACTTTACTCTGTAGATTGGGCTCAGTGGTAGTGGTGGTGGTGGAGCATTAAGCCCTCCTAGGGGAGCCGTTGAGGGACTCGAGGAAGCGTTTGAGTTACTTCCACACGAACACGACAGATGGAACCGAGCCTGCCTCCTCCTCAAGACTGACCCTGGAGTGAGGAAAACTCCTGCGGCATTCACTTAGGAAGATTAATCGCATGGACCAGATTCAGTCTTAAGTAAGACACAAAAAAGTGAACCAGTGGTAAAGTGATTGATATGGGTTATAGGGAGTGAGCACTGTAACTAAGCCTTCCAACAGAATGAAGGACACCCATGAGAGAGTGCCCACGTGAAGCAGTGTCTAGATGCTTAGAACAGCGGTCCTGCTGAAGGGCTTTGGGTACATCCCAATAGGCACCCTATTCTCTTAATAGTGCTCTACTATGGACCATGGTCAAAAGAAGTGCACTATAAAGGGAATAGGGTGCCATTTAGGATGCATTATTTGAGCCAGGACAGGCCCTCCCTCCAGTGCTATGTCTGCCTCTCATTAATCAGACTTTCATTGGGATGGATGATCCATCCTGGATCAACAGAGAGAGGAGGGGAGTGAACCACTGCACCGCTGCACTGCTGCACTGCGTTACACTGGGGTCATGAGGGTGAGAATGCTGGCATGATGAGGCCAAGGCCCCACAGCACAGCTGAGGACCACATCACATCACTGTTTTTTGTTTCCATCCACTTAACTTGTTATTGCTCACAGGATACAGCCTTCGCTGCTTGACTGATCTTCTGTTTACGGGGCAGCGGTTGGCCCAATATTGTACATTAGGACAAAACACAATTAGTAGAAGGGGTGAACTCCCTCAACTCATCTCATATTGTTGCATTGGGTTTAGACTGATAATGTGAGTACTTATAGAAGCGTGATTGGAGTTTAATCTTTAGGGACTGTTTATCAGAGATGGGATTATAAATAGGTCATAGGTCATTGTATTATGCTAACATTATGCAAGGTAATAAACAGCACTAATAAACAGCGTTGTATAAACAACAAAAATGTGGTTATCCTAAAAATGATCCATAACATTGAAGCTAATGTTGAGTTAGATATACTTTTTGGAGTGAAAGCATTAATGAGGACACAGTGATGTCATATGGCTCTGGAGGAGGGTAAGCAAAGCTACTTCTATCTCTGCTGGATTGAGCTATTGATTACACATTCATACTTTCCACCATCACTCAGTTAAGTTGAGTAATAATTCAAAAGTGTGATACAAAATGCAGATGTCATGAAGACTGAATATAAAACATTACAATCTATTGTCATTTAATGCAGCTGAGCTACTGTATGAAGTCAAGGCTTTGTCAAAAAATATGTTTAATTCAATATTGTTGGTATTCTGAATGTCAAGGTCATTGATATGTTCTCTCTGGCTGAAAGTGGCTGTCAGTCAGTGAACAACTCTGTTAACAACAGGTGACAGGATGACAGGCTCACATACAACCTCTCAAAGTGAGAACTCCTGTATTTCACTGGCACAAACTTCAAACCATTTGCATTAGGTGTATATATATTATATTTTGGGGGGGGGATAAAAACTATTTTGAAAACCTTTTAGTCACGCATAATTATTTTCCAATAGGATAATTTGCAAAAGTGGTGGAGTAATGATGAATAGCACTTTGAATGGTAAACTCATCATGTGAATGCTGCTGATTTGTTTCAATTCCATAGTCTCATTATTCTCATAGCAGGAGAAAACGGGGCCACAAAAGCATATCCTGATTTTTCTACTTTGATAATATGAAACACTTACAATGCCTGCCACCCTATGAGCCCTGAATAGGCCCTGGTAATTGAATGGCCTATTTTTGTATTCTGCAACCTCCCCCAAACGTGCCTCTGCTACTTAAATCTAATTGCAAAGAAATAAGCAATTTTGGCTTCGGCAGGTCCTGCTGAAAATGAGAGGGAGCGAGGTAGTGGATAGGTAATATGATTTGTTATTTTTTTCCTTTCCCGTGTGAGATGACAGCTGTCTACAGCAATGGGGGGGATCAGAAGCCTTACTGAGAACTAGCTGTGAACCCAAGCTAGCTTGATTCAGATATTGTCTCAGCATAGGTTAATGTGACACATCTTCCCCAGTGAATGTGACTTTTGACAAATGAATGCTGTTACACCGGCGAGCCGTCACCAATTGTATAGCTACTGTTAGAAGCACAGGGTATTTGCATGAGGTGTTTGACTCCAGGAGTCCTGTTTTTGGTCAAGCGCTGTGGATTCAACTGCTATTGCATGGAGAGCATTTCTATTATATGGAAATATTCTGTTCTTGGAAGTAATTTCCAGAAAGTAAAAGCTTACATATCCCCAAAGAACCAACAGGATCTGAGTGGCGCAGCGGTCTAAGGCACTGCATCTCAGTGCAAAAGACGTCGCTAGAGGCCCTGGCTCAAATCCAAACTGTATCACATCTGTCTGTGATTGCGAGGTCCATAGGGTGGCGTGCAATTGGCCCAGCGTCGGCAGGGTTAGGCCGTCATTGTAAATAAGAATTTGTTTGTAACTGACTTGTTAAATAAACTTTTCTTTAAAAAAAGACTGCTTACCATAACCTTTGTGAAAATTCACTATCTCTAGATATGATGGGATGCAGAGCCTTATGCCCCATTTACATTGTGACATAATATATCTTCCTGCATTCTCCGCTACTGGATTGAGAGCATAGGGTTCCACAACGCAAGACAATGTGGAGGAGAGTCTCTCGTCAGAGATTTTGGAAGATGGCAAAATATGACCTTCTTATTCAAGACAGGTTCGTCGTCGGAATGAGACCAAAGCGCAGCGTGGAAAGTGTACATCTTTCTTTATTTTTTTATGAACACCAACAAAGCAACAAAAGAATACACAAACGTAACGTTCTGCAGGCTACCTAGTAACTGTGCAAAAAACAAGATCCCACAAACTCAGGTGGAAAACAGGCTGCCTAAGTATGATTCCCAATCAGAGACAACGATAGACAGCTGCCTCTGATTGGGAACCATACCCGGCCAACAAAGAAATAGAAAACTAGAATGCCCACCCAAATCATACCCTGACCTAACCAAATAAAGAAATAAACAGGCTCTCTAAGGTCAGGGCGTGACAGTACCCCCCCCCCCCCTCCCCCCCATAGGGGCGGACTCCGGCCGCAAAACCTGACTCTATGAGGGAGGGTCCGGGTGGGCATCTAGCCTTGGTGGCGGCTCCGGTTCGGAGCATAGACCCCGCTCCGCTTGCTATTCCCTCTGCTTCCGTGGAACCGGACCGTGGATTGTCGCCGGAGGCTCCGGACCATGGATCGTTGCCGTAAGAACCGGACCGTGGATCGTCGCTGGAGACTCTGGACTGCCGACCGTCTTGGATCATCACTGGAGGCTTCGGGCCATGGATCATGACTGGAGGCTCCGGGCCATGGATCATCACTGCAGGCTTCGTGCCATGGATCATCACTGGAGGTTCCGGACCGTGGACCGTCTCAGGAGGTTCCGGACCGTGGACCGTCTCAGGAGGTTCCGGACCGTGGACCGTCTCAGGAGGTTCCGGACCGTGGACCGTCTCAGGAGGTTCCGGACCGTGGACCGTCTCAGGAGGTTCCGGACTGTGAAACGTTGTTGGAGGTTCCCGAATGTGAAATGTCGCCGGAAGCTCTGGACTGGAAACTGTCGCCGGAAGCTCTGGACTGGGTACTGTCGCCGGAAGCTCTGGACTGGGTACTGTCGCCGGAAGCTCTGGACTGGGTACTGTCGCCGGAAGCTCTGGACTGGGTACTGTCGCCGGAAGCTCTGGACTGTGGATGCGCACTGGAGGCCTGATGCGTGGGACCGGTACGTCCATTGTCGGAATGAGACCAAAGCGCAGCGTGGAAAGTGTACATCTTTCTTTATTTTTTGATGAACACCAACAAAACAACAAAAGAATACCCAAATGTAACGTTCTGCAGGCTACCTAGTAACTGTGCAAAAACAAGATCCCACAAACTCAAGTGGAAAACAGGCTGCCCAAGTAGGATTCCCAATCAGAGACAACGATAGACAGCTGCCTCTGATTGGGAACCATACCCGGCCAAAAAAGAAACAGAAAACTAGAATGCCCACCCAAATCACACCCTGACCTAACCAAATAGAGAAATAAACAGGGCGTGACAACAGGAGAAACATATTGTTTTGTTTAGTTACTTTCTCCTCAACTTGTTTCTATAACCTTCTAGCAAGGCAAGCTATCTTACAGAGCAGCTAAAAGCTAGGACAGGGCTCGCCCATCTAATTCCTTGAAAGCTACCGCCCTGTAGATTTCCACTGCAACCCCAGTTGTTACTAACCTGATTCCGCTTATCAACCAGCTAATTATTAGAATCAGGTTTGCTAGATTAGGGTTGGTGTGAAAACCAGGACGGTAGCTCTCCAGGAATGGGGTTGGAGAACCCTGAGCTAGGCTATACTGTAGCTAGTGACCTCCACCTAATAATTATACTCAAAACAAACGTCATTACCATTAAAATGAACTAAAACGGGAGGCAACAGTCATAAAGTATAATTGGCTCATCAGCCATTATTAAAATAGTACTTTATTATTTACAAGTTGCTCTTACTCTGGCCGGACTGAAGAAGACGCAGAGTTAGAAAAAATGATGTATGCGGCATCCGTCTCACAATGGAGCCTTCAACCGCAAGGGGTCATTGCGATTCCACTCCATTGAGGACCGTCACCATTCAAGTGAATGACATCCGGCGCAACGTAACCGAGTGCTTAAAGTTAATGTGAATGAGGCTTGTCTCAAATAACCAAATATCCACCCATATATATCAACTCTTGGAAACTACAACAGCAAAAAGTATGTAAGTAAATGAATACCTCTCTCAGAGGAGCTACTGTATGTTTTCCTATGGTTCCCTTTTTCTCTCACCTGCAGAGCAGTCTTCTCCAGCGAAGCCATCTTGGCAGACACAGAAGCCTTCTTTACAAATGCCCTTCTGACTACAGTTGTTGGCGCAGTAGGCCAAGGAGCAGTCTTCTCCTATGTATCCCGGGCGACACTGGCAGGTTCCGTTGGTGCACAGCCCCTGGTCAGAACAGTCATTGAGGCAGCGACCCAGTGTACAGTCCTCTCCAGTGAAGTTCTCCTCACAGATACACTCCCCATCCATGCACAGCCCTCGACCGGAGCAGTCCGCCGGGCAGCGGGGCTCTGAGCAGTTGTCCCCCCCGAAGTCACGGTCACACACACACTCACCCTCCATACACACTCCCTGTCCGGAGCAGTTGTCTGGGCAGCGCGGCTCAGAGCAGTTCTTGCCCGTCCAGCCGTCCTCACACACACAGCCACACAGGTCCATTTTGAAGCTGCCATGGCCACTGCACTGGGGAATAAAGTCCAGGTGACCTAGAGGAAGAAAGGGGGACACAAAACAACATCACTAAAGATACTGTATGGCTTTCTAATGTCAACATCATCTGTTGTAACAGTATATATATATATATATATATTTTTTTTTTACAAAATAACAGTCTAAAATAAACCTATGAACACTAGAAATCGCCAGGCTTTCATATCCTGGTGCTATCTACTCAAACCAAGACGCTCAGTAACTGAATGAAATGAAACCTGACATTCCACATTGGCCTCAAATTAGCCTATGACCAGGGTACAGTAGCTCTAATAATACTGTCAAACAGCACTATTATTCCGCACTTACCCGTGACTGAACTCTCCCCACAGCCACAGTTGCCAGAGCTGCACTGGGCTCTCAGAAGCAACACCTCTCTCTCCAGCATCTCGATGCGGATGGCCAGCTGCTGCACGATGTTGGCTGTAGGACAGGCGCAGGCCTGTTTGGGGATGTTGATGCGGTGGGTGAAGGTGACCTGGCTGTCTGCGTCCACTGTCTGCTCTGTGAACTCCGTGGCGCCCTCCCCACCCCCACTGGACACAGCCCCTCTGGTGGCCTGGCTAGGTAGAGGCACTGCTGAGTCCAGATCCACTGAGCACAGAGACTCTAGGGGCACGTTGATGTTGTACACATGGTTGAAGACCATTGGCTGCTCCTTGATGGTCTGGTTGTTAGATTGGCTGGTGGGGCCATCTGAAGGTGCCTGTCGTCTGACCCTGATGGTCCGGACCAGCTTCCCCTCCTCACCGGACGGGGATAGAGCAGCCTGGGTCCCCAGAAGGAGTAGAACCTGGCCCAGCAGCCGGCCTCGTACAGGGCTCATGGTGAACCACCACGGCGTTAGAGCCTCGTACCTAGAGATAGGGCTCTCCTGACACCACCGTGCTTACCGACAGACTTCCGATAGGATCTACAGAGAAGAGATAATAGTGAAAAACTGTGGTGGGTGGTTGAGTAGGGTGTTGGGGTTTGCCTCTGTTCCAAAAATTGAAAATAGTCTTTGATCTATTGTGAAAGAATAATTGGCTGTGGAAAAGAACTGGATGCTTATGGGATGTTCAGAACCCCTAAATATATTTCTGCACACAATACCAAATATTTGATCTTTCCCACAGGATAGGGATGTCGAAATATTGAGCACATAGAACATGTTGATACAGGGATTCAATAGAGCCATGGCTTTAGTGATTTTTCCTTCTACTGTAATCCTCTCACAGGAACAAACCGCAGAATGAATCACATTGAGGGACTGCTTCCCAACTAGAAAAGCCCCTGGTCAGAAAGTGATTATCTGCGATGACATTTTACCATCTCTGTTAGACAGACTAGACAGAGGGCTTTTCTAAAACGATGAAGTATTTTATCAAAGCTCAATCAGCAGAATAAAAGTGAGACTTACACTAAATGACACATGCTCTCTGTTCATGGGAGAACAATTCATTTTTTAGAGGACACAAATTGAACTGTGTATAAGGTTGTGTCTCTCATATGTATCTTTAGGAAGTCAAACACAGCATGCCAAGAAGCCTGCGGAGTCTGAATACTTCAAGCCTTTTTCAAAAGAATATATCTGATTGAAAATCTGCTTATTTTTTTTAAACTGAAAAGGGAAGTCAACCTTTCATATTATTCTCTTGCTTTTTTATCATAAAGCAGGACAATTCCCCTAGACTTCATATTTGAAACAAACCACAGGCATGAGGTTTGCAGTTCATGTCATTACTGCTAATCTTTAAAGGTTACTTATGAGCACTGCACCCTCAGGGTGAGAACATACAACTGACTTGGCGCATGTGTGCTGAACTGAAACAGTCATTATAAAATTGAAGACGAGACGGTGTGTAAGTCACTCCAGGTATTTGAGAGTTGGGAGATATGTTCAATTATAAACTGGGTGGTTCGAGCCCTGAATGCTGATTGGCTGACAGCCATGGTATATCAGAACCTAAACCACGGGTATCACAAAACATTTATTTTTACTGCTCTAATTACATTGGTAACCAGTTTATAATAGCAATAAGGCACCTCGGGGGTTTGAGGTATATGGCCAATATTCCACGGCTGAGGCCTGTATCCAGGCACTCCGCGTTGCGTCGTGCATATGAACAGCTCTTAGCCGTGGTATATTGGCCATATACCACACCCCCTCGTGCCTTATTGCTTAAATATACTTTGTTATATACTGTAACATATTAGGTTCAGCTGCTATATGATCATATATGACTTTGGCCTTGGGACAGGTACATTTTTAACCCCTCCCCCCACCCGTAGATAATAGGAAATGTCCTCATGTGAAAAACCCAAGCCATCTAACCAGCGAATCCACCAAATTAATGAGAACCAGAAAGATGAGAAATAAATCAAATGGACAAAATTATTTTCATACCCATTAACTAGTGCAGGGTTCATTTGATTAAAGTGAAACGTGTTACATGCAGTTCTATAGTCAAATTGACATATTCAATAAAAGGCCCTGAATGGCTCTCTGACTCACTCTCAGCCACACACATGGGACTTGTATAATGGTCTTGCTCCTCTATGCCACAGCAACTGAGATACACCAAGTTTAGTTTAGCTTATTTGCACAAATATGCATACTGTGAGTAAAAAACATACTGTTTTACCTACTTTATATGTACATACTGTATTCTAGTCATGGATCATCCTACATAACTACTCTGTACACACCTTTTCTATTCATGTTCTGCCAATATTCTCTATACCCACCATATACTATATATTGCATGTTCTGAGGTTGCTCGTTCTGATATTTCTTAATTTATTTTTTACTTTTTTACTGTTGAAACATAAGCATTTCACGATACCATCTGAAAATCTGTGTACGTGACAATACACTTTGATTTGATGCCCTCATTGCCCTGCTCTCCAGCTCAGGCATCATATGGGCTAAATGTATTGAAGTTGTATAGAGAGACTACAGAGTCATAGGACGTTTTCCTCAGGTATTTAGGTCTCTACATTTGCAGTGGGCCCACATTGTTTGGAGACAATTGGGTTTCATCAAGGACTGTTGTCAGGCCTCAATTAGGATGCCTCTCAATTAGAAGCGACAAATAGGAGGATGAGGATCAACGGCTCGGGGCAACACCATTGACTATCTCAATTTACTCTTCAAGAGCAAGGTGTTTTATCACGCATTTCCGCCCTGGATGCACTTAATGGTCATCCTCCTGACTTGACCGTAATGAGAACTGACAACGTGGCGACTCACAATCCTACGGCCTCCGGGCTGCCTACTGCTGAATGGGTGGAAGTGAGGAGGCACTGTGGGAGCTGGGAGCACATTGACAAGTAAGGAAATTATTTTGGCACAACTATGGCATATTGCCATTTTAGGCTATATCTTGTAATGACTAGTAGTGTGAAAGTGAGTAGAGAACCTTCTAAGGTAGATGACCAGAAAACAATAGAGTCAGTTTTCCTGGAAGTGGTAATTTTCTCTGGAAATTGAATGTGAATTGGTTCTCCCAGTTCAACCCCCTGCTAGCTGGAATGATAAAAAAAACACTGAGGCATAAAGCAATTCTGCTCAAAGTTTATGATCATGAACCCTATAAAACTGGCTGCCAGAAACAATATCAAATATACAAACTGTACTTTAAAATAATACACATTTGGGTACACCCTCTGACAACACACTCTGACAGGACACTCAGTAGCACCGACAGCTTTGGGATGCCATTGTCAAGCACTACACAAAAATCAATAAGTGACCTGAGCAGGCAAATAATTCACCAAAATAAAGTCATTATAATTTCCCCGTGCACCCAAAAGCATGCTTAAAAGTGTGTTTTAAAAAGAGTTGAAAAGCCTTGATTTTAGTCAGATACGTATTTTCTTTCAGAGCCATAAGCTGAATATCCCTTTCATCCAAAGCTTTCTTTTTATGGCTCAGGCTGGAGATGATACAAGAGAAGAGTTGAAATATGCATACTCCAATTATGCAAAGATTTCAGGTTTTGTCTTAACGATGGTGAGAGTGAGGTCTAAAAAGATAACTTTTCTTAAAAAGTTGCATTGAAGGCAGTGAAGAGGGATGACTCACGAGAGTCGACAGTAGAGTGCTTCACTTTCACTGGAGACAAATGCTCTACTCCTCATCACAGATCACAGAGGAACAAAAGCAGAGTATCAGCACAGGCAATAATGAAAACACAAATCTTGTCATGCATTTTAAGCAGCCATTCCAATAACAAATGTACTGAGCCTCCCCTATGTCCCGACCATCTACTTTCACCTTGAACATAACATTACCATCAAGCCAGACCATGAAATAACTCCTGTCTGTTGACGGCCAATAGCACTTTTCAGTCTCACAGAGAACAGGTACCAGGACGCCTGGGGCTTGATTGAAATGTCAGGACAAGGAGCATGTATGACAAAAGCTCAAGTGGAATAAATAGCATGTCTGGACGTTTGAAAAATAGAATTCTGTGCTGAGCCTGTGGGCTAGCCGTAACGTTGCTGGTCAGTCACACTGCTCCCCACTGCAGAACGGGGTTCAATCGCTGTGTCCACCTTTCCTACTGTTCTCCAACTTGACTGTCTTCCCCATCTGTTTCCAACTGTCTAAATAAAAATGTACAAATATATACAGTATGTAACAAAAAATATATTTAATTCGGTTACAGTTATTTTATACCTGTGTAGTAATGGTGAAATTACACAAGTAACACCATTGTTCTGTTGTAGGTTAGTGGTAGATTGTTGTAGGTTGGTACAACTGTTGTATGTTGTTAAATATATGCAAACATTTGTTTATGATGTTTATGGTTATGATGCCAATGGAAAATGTACATCAGTGTCTGATCTGATCAACAGTAATCATAATCAAAACCCTGGGGTGTTCTTGTGTTTTTTTGTGAAATTGTCCTATGACACTGACTCTGAGTGTATTTACCATCTAATGCGTCATCAATAGAGAAACACTGTAGGGAAGTGTTAAAATAAAATGTACAGTAATATGCTGATAACTACATGGTGTTACAACTAGTGTAGGTCAAAAAAATACATGAACCTTTCCCTTAACATAACACAGAATCCTATTTATTAAAACTTGAGAAGCCTAAATCATACTGTAATAAAGAGATAGCAGAGATGCTGCAATTGCAACCTTTCAGTGTGCAATGAGTGACATTCTGAATTACCTGCAGTAAGGTTTTATATTAGACAAAAAGGCACAAAGATACATTTCTCAGAAATTGAAGAAGAATATGAAGGCTGGGATACACCACAAAGCCAGGACCGGATAATTGTTAGAAAGAAATCATGTTACTAGGCTACCTCTTGTTGTTTTATATATACTTCTAATAAACTTCAAAACTTTCATCTGACGGGAATATACTTTTTGTAAAATGTGTCTATACAACACCTTGCTCTCATTTCGATCTGCTTTCATTTCTCATTCAGCTGCCATTACACTGAGAGGTTCTTAAAGAGGGGTTACACAAGCTATTACAGCCCATGCTGCATTATATATGAGAGCGACATTGATGTTCCTTCCCTCCCTGGTGCCGTGCTAGATCACAGTGTCACCCGGCACCCTCGGGGAATAGCATCCTTGTTGTAACACTGAGGCGACGCTCTGCATATCTTTATACACTTTATGAGCTTATCTGAGTGGGACAGAGGCCTAAAGCCTTTTGACTTTTCCTGCCCCCCCCCCCTCTTTTCCCAGTACTGAACATTGTGAGATGTTTTAAAATCCACATGTGTATATATTTCCCCTTGAGGACTTTCTATCTACAAAAATAAGCCAGCCTTGGTGGCTTAGTGGCTGCCTGGATCTTTCAGGAGGTCAAATTGCCTGTTTAACATACTGTACTAGGGGAATGAAGTGTCAGTATTTCTTCATACCCAGTGTCCTGTGTCACAATAGAACATGTGGGGGGGCAAAGCACCAGAGCAATTCTGTAATGCTGCTACAGATGTAGGATCTTAATTTTGTTGCTGAACATTTTCCTGTACCGCAGGAAACGCAGATGAGCTTCGTGACTTACATAAATTCACTGAAAACCCCACACTAACACACAGTTTTATTAACAGTATTGCACTTTTCATGTAGCCTAATATTGGCCAGCTACTAACCACCAATCAAGCAACATTATGGACTAAACATTCAAATCCTGTTGCTAAAGGATTCATTTGCTGCCACAATACTGGTCGAATTAAGATCGATCCTATACCTGTTCCTTTCCCCCCTGGTTCTGTTCAACTCCATCTTTCTCTTGAGATCTCTCTAACTGTCGTCCTTTATTTCACACAGTATACAGTATCTGTCCAGACCAGAGCTGCTGAATAAAGAGATGTCTGCATGTATGGTGCTGAATCCCTAATGGAGCTGGGTTGCTACAGAGCTCTGTCAGGCTCTGGCTAACCGCAGACAGACCCAGGCCCTGGGAAGTGAATCTGTAACCCCTATTTGCACAGGTTAATGTGCAAACACCCTGACATGTTCACTATACCAATAGCCAGACTCCACCGGCACTCTGCCCCTCTACCTTGTAAATCTCTCTCTAGCAACATTACGATTCTACACTGAGTTTACAAAATATTAAGAACACCTGCTCTTTCCATGACATAGACTAACCAAGTGAATCCAGATGAAAGCTATGATCCTTTATTGATGTCACTTGTTAAAGTCACCTCAATCAGTACAGATGAAGGGAAGGAGACCGGTTAAAGAAGAAGACGATTCTAAGCCTTGAGACAATTGAGACATGGATTGTGTATAAGTTCCTTTCAGAGGGTGAATAGGCAAGACAACATATTTAAGTGCCTTTGAACGGGGTATGGTAGTAGGTGCCAGGCACACCGGTTTGAGTAAAAAATTGCAAATCTGCTGGGTTTTTCACGCTCAACAGTTTTACGTGTGTATCAAGAATGGTCCATCACCCAAAGGCCATCCAACTTGACACAACCGTGGGAAGCATTGGAGTCAATATAGGCCTTCATCCCTGTGGAACACTTTCGACACCTTGTAGAGTCCATGCCACGATGATTTGAGGCTGTTCCTAGGGGCAAAAGGGAGGGTGCAACTCAATATTAGGAAGGTGTTCCTAATATTTGGTATACTCAGTGTATTCTCATTACTCCAGCTGCACTTGGCAAATTGCCTTGTATTTCAGGATCATTGGCCACTGTTCATTTTCAGCACCTGCAACCTATAGGGGTTGAAGGTATCTTCTTCTCCTCACTCCTTAGGCCATTTTTGCATAAGTATACATACCAATACTACTAACATTGTTAAAAAAATATATAGCTTAACAAATTATATTTGGAGAAGTTTCCTGTCTACAAATGATGTACATTCTATATTTCCAAATGAAGTAAGGACCTTATCAGTCCTCAATAGCCTCAAAAAAATGTTACCTAACACAGGCTGTGTCCCAACTGACACCCTCTTCCTTATACAGTGCACTACTTTTAACCATAGGGCTCCATAGGGCTCTGTGGTCAAAAGTAGTACACTTTATAGGGAACATGGTGTCATGTAGGAAACAGCCACGGTGCATTTAAATGAAGAATCACTGAGTTTATGATGCTATGATTCAGGATGAATTGAATTTCATATTTGTATCACCAGAACAAGGCTGTATTGTCTCAGGTCAGAAGCTGCAGGCATACTGGGGATGGGCACCATGGTGATGGCTTTTAGATGAACTACTTTTTCTATTGTGATGTATTGTTTCAGAGCCATATATTTAGGATATGTCTAAATATATGGCTATGTATTGTTTTCTTTTTATGCTGATTTTGTTGTGATGTAAGTTTGTTTTGCCCGAGCCTAAAATAACACATTTACAGTACGAGGAAATATGGATGCAAAAATAATGAATGTGTTATCTAGAGGCTGCCTTTTTGAGTGGATGTATTTGATAATGGAATCCCCATTTAGTAAATGTAAAGCCAATGACTGCCCATTAGTCAGACACTATGTCATTCCAATGAACCCATGTTTGTGTAACTCCTCTTTCTTTGCAAAAAGTGAATCCCACTTATACAAAGCATAAAATAATCTGTCAATGCTGTGGCCTGACAACCACTAAAATCCTCCTCCTCTACACCCCTACCGACCAAGCCCTCCCTAACCCGGGTGACGCTAGGCCAATTGTGCGCCGCCCCACGGACCTCCCGGTCGCGGCCGGTTACGACAGAGCCTGGGCGCGAACCCAGGGACTCTGACGGCACAGCTGGCGCTGCAGTACAGCGCCCTTAACCACTGCGCCACCCGGGAGGCCCGTTGGTGCCTGTTTGAGTTAGATGCCAAACCAGAGGAAATCATAAATAATTTTACCTGGTTAGGATTTCATTCAATCATCGAAATAGGTTTCTATACACATCACAGTGATACACTGATTTTGCTTGGAATGTGTAACATGATATTTAATGAAATGATATCAATAAAATGCTAAATAACAGTTTTTATATGAAGTTTTACGAGACTAAGGGAAGGTCCAAGGATGAAATAAAGTGCAAACTTCCTGTATGCAACCAGCAATGTTTAAGCCTCGTATCTTCCACACTTGTAAATGGAAATTTGTCTGTGAGAACTACTCAGAATCACCTTGTGAAGATCCACTGAAAGTAAGTTACATGTCAACTCAGATAGGGTTAAAAATAACACAGTGCAAGAAGAAGGGAAAAAAGTCTGTCTACATGCTCCGAGAAAAGTTGGACATTGAGTCGACTGTCATAAATATCGAACACTTCCTGATGGGATGCAACAATGGTCAGAGGAGCATGCGTGTACCGATAGGATGCATGGGAAGGGAGTAGCTCTGTTTTGTACCATCAAAACTATGATTATAAAGTTGAAGTCGGAAGTTTATATACACCTTAGCCTCTTGAACCTATAGGGGCGCTGTGTCATTATTGGATAAAAAGACGTGCCCGTTTTAAGCGCAATATTTTGTCACGAAAAGATGCTCGACTATGCATGGAATTGACAGCCTTGGAAAGACACAACTCTGACGTCTCCAAAACTGCAAAGATATTATCTGTGCGTGCCCCAGAACTAATGCAACAGGGGAAACCAAGATGATGTTTCATACAGGAAATGCCCCGGATTCTGAAGGCGCTGTGTTCCAATGTCTCCTTATATGGCTGTGAATGCGCCAGGAATGAGCCTGCGCTTTCTGTATATTCCCCGAGGTGTCTGCAGCATTGTGACGTGTTTGTAGGCATATCATTGGAAGATTGACCATAAGAGACTACATTTACCTGGTGTCCCGCCCGGTGTCCTGTGTGCGTAATCAGTAAGTCCATGCGCGTTCCATTTCTTCAGAATTGAAAGTAAACTGCCACGATGGATTTTATCGTCGATACATATGTGAAAAACACCTTGAGGATTGATTCTAAACATCGTTTGCCATGTTTCTGTCGATATTATGGAGTTAATTTGGAAAAAAGTTTGCGTTTTAATGATTTTTTTATTTTTATTTTTTTTCCTTACCCAAACGTGATGAACAAAACGGAGTGATTAGTCGACACAAATAATATTTTTTGTAAAAACGGAACATTTGCTATCTAACAGAGTCTCCTCATTGAAAACATCTGAAGTTCTTCAAAGGTAAATTATTTTATTTGAATGCTTTTATGGTTTTTTGTGGAAAATGTTGCATGCTGAATGCTAGGCTTAATGCAATACTAGGCTATCAATACTCTTACACAAATGCTTGTTTAGCTATGGTTCAAAAGCATATTTTGAAAATCTGAGATGACAGTGTTGTTAACAAAAGGCTAAGCTTGAGAGCAAATAGATTAATTTCATTTCATTAGCCATTTTCATGAATAGTTAATGTTGTGTTATGCTAATGAGCTTGCTGATAGATTTACACAATCCTGGATACAGGGTTTTTTTCATAGCTAAACGTGACGCAGAAAACGGAGCGATTTGTCCTAAACAAATAATCTTTCAGGAAAAACTGAACATTTGCTATCTGAGAGTCTCCTCATTGAAAACATCTGAAGTTCTTCAAAGGTAAATGATTTTATTTGAATGCTTTTCTGTTTTTTTGTGTAAATGTTGCCAGCTGAATGCTAATGCTAAATGCTACGCTAAATGCTACGTTAGCCATCAATACTGTTACACAAATGCTTGTTTTGCAATGGTTGAGAAGCATATTTTGAAAATCTGAGATGACAGTGTTGTTAACAAAAGGCTAAGCTTGAGAGCTAGCATATTTATTTCATTTCATTTGCGATTTTCATGAATAGTTAACGTTGCGTTATGGTAATGAGCTTGAGTCTGTATTCACGATCCCGGATCCGGGATGGGGAGATCAGAAAGGTTAAAAAGTACATTTAAACTCAGTTTTTCACAATTCCTGACATTTAATCTGAGTATAAATTCCCTGTCGTAACAAACATAACGATGGTCATTATGGCCAAGCAGTTCTATTTTTGTTTCATCAGACCAGAGGACATTTCTCCAAAAGTACGATTTTTGTCCCCATGTGCAGTTGCAAACCGTAGTCTGGCTTTTTTATGGCGGTTTTGGAGCAGTGGCTTCTTCCTTGCTGAGCAGCCTTTCAAGTTATGTCGATATAGGACCCGTTTTACTGTGGATACTTTTGCACCTGTTTCCTCCAGCATCGTTACAAGGTCCTTTGCTGTTGTTCTGGGATTGATTTGCACTTTTCACACCAAAGTATGCTCATCTATAGGAGACAGATCGTGTCTCCTTCCTGAGTAGTATGACGGCTGCGTGGTCCCATGGTGTTTATACTTGCGTATTATTGTTGGTACAGATTGAACGTGGTACCTTCAGGAGTTTGGAAATTGCTCCCAAGGATGAACCAGACTTGTGGAGGTCAGTTTTTTTTCCTGAGGTCTTGGCTGATTTCTTTTGATTTTCCCATAATGTCAAGCAAAGAGGCACTGAGTTTGAAGGTAGGCCTTGAAATACATCCACAGGTACACCTCCAATTACCTCAAATGATGTCAATTAGCCTATCAGAAGCTTCTAAAGCCATGACATAATTTTCTGGAATTTCTCAAGCTGTTTAAAGGCACAGTCAACATAGTGTATGTAAACTTCTGACTCACTGGAATTGTGATACAGTGAATTATAAGTGAAATAATCTGTCTGTAAACAATTGTTGGAAAAATGTATTGTGTCATGCAAAAAGTAGATGTCCTAACTGACTTGCCAAAACTATAGTTTGTTAACAAGAAATTTGTGAAGTGGTTGAAAAACTAGTTTTAATGACTCCAACTTAAGTGTATGTAAACTTCCGACTTCAACTGTATGTAACAGCCAGACAACATAGTTGAAATTAAGCCTTTAAAATCAATAGATCATTATATCCCCAAGCAACCAGGAGAGAGTGAGTGGTCAGTTATAGGCTATTTCACATCTGGCCGTGATTGGGAGTCCCATATGGTGCAGCACAATTGGCCCAGCGTCATCCGGGTTTGGCCGGGGTAGGCCATCACTGTAAGTAATAATTTGTTCTTAACTGACTTGCCTAGTTAAATAAAGGTTAATTTAAAAATATATTATGTACATATTATGTACTAATCTGTGGGTAAAGCAATGCTGCGATTCGAACCCAACAAGACATGGATTCCCTTAGAGGAAAAAACTACTTGGAGATGCAAATGAGAGCAACGAACAGCTGAAAGATATCCAGGAAAACATTGCTAAATGCTCTCGATGCTCTCAATGCTCACCAAAACAAACTGCCAAAATCTATTGTTAATAAAGTTGATTTGCTCGAAGGGAAAGTAGAGTCTATCACGTCAGATGTGCACGTACAGAAAAAAAGTGGAGAAATAAGACAACTAAATTGGCCTCTGGAAACAAATGTGCAAACTTTAGAAGATGAACTTGACCAGCTAGAAAACAGAACGACACAAAATAATATGAGAATATTGTCTTTACCGGAAGATGAGAAAAAGGTAGACCTTTCCAGCTAAATATTCAAGCTGATATCGGAGAAGCTTGGCATGTACACTAACATTCAAAAGTTTGGGGTCACTTAGAAATGTCCTTGTATTTGAAAGAAAAGCACATTTTTTGTCCATTAAAATAACATCAAAATGATCAGAAATACATTGTAGACATTGTAATGTTGTAAATGACTACTGTACCTGGAAACGGCAGATATTTTATGGAATATCTACATAGGTGTACAGAGGCCCATTATCAGCAACCTTCACTCCTGTGTTCCACACTCCTGTGTTAGCTAATCCAAGTTTATAATTTTAAAAGGCTAATTGATCATTAGAAAACCCTTTTGCAATTATGTTAGCACAGCTGAAAATTGTTGTTCTGACTAAAGAAGCAATACAACTGGCCTTCTTTAGATTAGTTGAGAATCTGAAACAGAAGAACTCTAAATACCCTTAAGTGGTAATAATTAAGCTGTGGAATTATCAGTACAAAGTCAACATTCTGAAGGCATAGGGGGGAAAGGAATTCAAAATCCATGGCAAGTGCATTTAATTGGTCCAGAACCTGTCTGCTAAGCTGAGGAAAAAATGCAAGAAATTCATTCGGATTCACCATAGGAAAAAGGAGTCAAGTCTCAACTCTGATTCCCGGCAGTGCTGTCGGTATGGAAGAGAGCACAGAGAATGGAGTTCACAAGCGCCGATGAAGCCCTGAACAGGCTGTAGAAAAAGCTCAATTCCCTGAGGAGAGGTAGAAGCAGAAAAAAAGAGAAAAGCACACTAGGCTACATACAATGATGCCCAAACCCAGCTTATTGTAAATTGAGACAATATTCTTTCCCTCTCACCCCAATACAATCTATTACCCAAGCAATTGTTCTTCTCCAGGAAGTAACAATAGAATTAGCCAATGAGATACATGTCACTGAAAAGACAATATAAGAGGAAATATAGCATGTAAGTCAATAATTGTCAATAATTGTTCTATGGATGTGTGTGTATGTTGGCAAGTGTAGGTCTGTGAACAACGTGAATATGTATATGTACAGGAGGGCGGGAGAGAATGGGTGTGCGGAGAAATAGGGTGTATGTTGTGTGTGAATGAATGAGAATGGATGAGTAATCGATGTATAGAGGGGTGTAAATGTGTCTGAGAAGAAGGGAGGGGAGATGGAGGTTGGGATAAACTTGGTCTGGGTGGGTAAAGGAGGGCAAGGATGGAAGGAAGTGATAAGCTTGGTTGGGGGGCAAGGTTTGGACAAGCTTGGTTTGTAAGGGCAAGGGTGAGTAAAGATGGGAGGGGGGATAAGCTTTGCTTGGGTGGGGTAAAGGGAGGAAAACTGGGAGGGGGTGGTGGAGAGAGATATATTTAGTTTGGGAGAGAGAGAGAAGGACTTAATTATATTACAATGTAAACCTGTTTTAAAATGAATAAGATTTCTGGACAGATTAGAAAAGGATGTTGAATCATTATTATTCCTTGTTTGTTATTACAACTAAGATTTAATGGTGGTTATTGGTGAGAATGGAGAAGGGCTATGTCCAGGGGATTGGGATGGGGTGACTGGGAGGACATAAGACACTTCTCTGAGGTGTGTGTGGGGCCTCCAATCATCCCATTTCAGTCTCTCGGAGGACCCACTCACCCCAAGTAGACCCCCACCAACCACCCTACTATAATTTAATTTCAGGGCTATACAAACTAACCACAGTACTTAAGTGGCAGTCTTTAATCAAATGTATGTACAACGTATCCACAGTTATTTTTTGGGGTACATTAGGAGAGTGTTATGGAATCTAGTTGATAGGTAATCGACTAGCCGGACTGTTCCCCGGACTCCGCGTCTAGGGATTTGTACAATGCTTGAACAAGGCTATTGAACTTGATATTGGTGTCTGTCTTTATTCCTGTATCCAACATATCATACTGAAACAGAGAGGAGTCGTTGCTTAAAATCCCTAAAAAGGCATAGCATCTCAAGTACATGTATTTTGCTTTATGTGTTTATTTTTTTGTTTTTTTGTTAAATGTCTACTCAGCCCACATGCCCACACTGTCTACTGTATATACTGTATGTAATGTATACAATAACTATGTATTTATACAATGATCCTCCCATATTATAGAATGCCCACCGCCTTCCTATGTCATGCCTGCTAAAATGTTTTACTTGATTCTTCAATAACACTGTAGTCGGAACAGATAAGGTTAACTTTGATTCTATTCAGGTAAATTTGTCACATGGAATGTGCACGGGCTCAATGATGGAATGGAATGTGCACGGGCTCCAACATTTAAAGAGGAGCTGGGTTGGAGAGGCCTATGCTTCCACATACTGTAGTAACAGTAGAGGTGTAGGCATCCCGATAAATAAGAATACACAATTTTCCCTTATATCTCAGCACATGGACCAAGAAGGCTGTTTTCTAATGTTGCATTGTATCTTGCGTGGTGAAAAATATACATTGATTTCATTGTATATCCCACCCGGGCAAATCTGGTGTTTTTAGATAGAATTCCAGCTATATTAGATCAAATCCACACAGAAATAATTTTTTAGCAGGGGACATAAATCATTAATTCGATAAGATTGGCAGATTTAGTAATAAAAAAGGCAACTTCAGGCAGCCTCCAAAGAGGCTACAAATGTAATCTCTACAAATAATTTACAGGACACCTGGAGATTATTATTCCCAACAACAAAATACTTTTCCTTTTACTCAAGATTTGACTACATTTTCAAAAATGCACCAAAAATGTTACTGTATACAAACATTCACGATATAGTGATAACAGATCATTCTCTGGTATCATGCTCAATTACACCAATAGAAAATACACTTAGGGACAGAATTTGGAGACCCAAAATATATTTAAATACGTAAATGAAAAAATGTAAACCTTTACAAATACAAATGTAGAGATATTGGACAGAGAACAGCCGACCCCCGATATAATTTGGGATGCCAGCCTCAGATATTTCAGCCCAAATAAATGCTTCACAGAGTTAAAGTAACAGACACATCTCAACAGCATCTGTTCAGAGGAGACTGTGTGAATCACGCCTTCATGGTCGAATTGCTGCAAAGAAACCACTACTAACGGAAATCTATCCTTTGGTCTGATGAGTAAAAATTGCGATTTTTGGTTCCAACCGCCGTGTCTTTGTGAGACACAGAGTAGGTGAACTTCTCTCTGCATGTGTGGTTTCCACCGTGAAGCATGGAGGAGGAGTGATGGTGTGTGGGTGCTTTGCTGGTGACACTGTCAGTGATTTATTTAGAATTCAAGGCACATTTAACCAGCATGGCTACCAAAGCATTCTTCCTCTAACCTCAACCTCTCCCATCTATTTCTTCCACAAAGGTTCTGAACCTATATACTGTATGTTTTATGGACACTGTATGTTTTACTTTAGTTATCTTGTTGTTATTAGTTGTTATTATTCCCAACCTTCAACTCCATTGAACCGCTCCCATTAAATCTCTTAACACCATCCATTGGATTTCTATTTGGCATATATTTTTCAGCTGTGCTGTGATGTTTCACAAAACATCTGAACCTTTCCAGCTCCAGGTAAATGTTGCAATTTTTCAGCCATTCCTTGACCTGTGACCAAAAAGATGCTACATATGGACAGTACCAAAACAAATTATCTAATGATTCTGTTTCTTCGCAGCAAAATCTGTAGAACTGGGAAGGTTGTATCCCCCATATGCAGTATATAACATTATATTTGTTGCAATAACTTTGTATAGTAATTTAAATTGCGAAATTCAAAGTTTTGAATCCGGTGTCATATTGCGTATCAATTCATAAACCATGTATCATGCCCTGACATTAGATATCTCTGTTTTCTATATGTTTTGGTTAGGTCAGGGTGTGACTAGGGTGGGTACTCTAGTGTTGTATGTCTAGGGTTTTGTATGTCTAGAGTTTTGTATGTCTAGGGTTGTTGTAGGTCTAGGGGTTTTTGTATTTCTATGTTGGCCTGATATGGTTCCCAATCAGAGACAGCTGTTGATCGTTGTCTCTGATTGGGGATCATATTTAGGCAGTCCTGTTTCCCACTTTCTGTTGTGGGATCTTATCTATGTGTAGTTGCCTTGTCAGCACTTGTTTGTATAGCGTCACGTTTCGTTATTTTGTTAGTTTGTTCAGTGTTCATTCTTTAATAAATAAGAATGTAGAATGTACGTACCATGCTGCGCCTTGGTCCGATCCTTATAACGAACGTGACACCATGTGCCATGGAATCGGTACATCAAATTGCAAAAAATATTTTGCAATCTATATGGCACAGCTGTCAATTTTTTGGTCCTTAAATTAAACTGGTATACTTTTTCATTTATCCCAGTTTTCTTTAACCAATTATGGTCCTTCATGCACAGCCAACAGACAAATTCCCTACTTTCCCCCCCCTTCCACTTTCCTTTTCCATTTTTGCAGTAATGCTGCAATTAGTTGGTTGTAATTTTGGGTAGAGCCGGCATATCCATATATTTTTGTTAACTGCATGTGTGACATACTGTAACTCCACCAGTCTTATTTATGATGCCACTTGCAAAGATTATACCTTTTTTTTAACCTTTTTTAATATATATATATTTTTTTATCAATTAGTAATTTGAGTTTAACCACAATATTTGTTTTATTTGCTATGGTTTTTTTTCAGGTAGATTAAATTTAAATTGAAACCAACTTTTTATGGCTTGTTTTAAAAATAGTAATATTTGGGAAATTATTTCCTTTTCAAATAACTGAAAGTGTGAGGTTGTAATCTGAATGAAAGGGAAAAGGCCATTATTGAACATAGTGAGATACTCTTATTATTTTTCTAGAGAACCAGTTTGGATTTAAGTCTAATTTTGTATGACTGAATCCTTTAGTGAGAGGTCATAAGCTTTAACATTGAATAATTTATGCCCTCCAAATTCATATTCATTATATAAATAGCCATTCCAAATAAAATTGAATATTTTTTTCTCATATAATATAAATAACTGTTCGCTAGGTGGTAATAAGTAAATAGGTAAATTGGGATATGGCTAAAGAGTTAATCAGGGTGATATTTCCACAAATAGACAGGTATTTTCCATTCCATGGGAGCAAAATCGTATCTATTTTTGCTAACTTTCCATTGTAATTTATTGGCGTGAGATCATTTATTTATTTTGGGATGTGTATACATCACCATCAGACCATTTTAATGGTAAACTACACGGTAATGTAACATTTGTATTTTTTTGTGGTCCAATACGTAAAATAGTGTACACTTATCATAATTTCATTGTAATCCAGAGAGGTTACAAAAGTATCTAAATCCTCTATGAGGCTGTGGAGGGATCCACATTGTGGATTTAAAAGAAACCATGAATCGTCAGCGTACAATGCAACCTTTGTTTTTAAGCTCTGGATTTCTAACCCCTTGATATTATTGTTGGATCTGATTTTAATAGCTGACATTTTGATGGCTATAATAAATAGATGTGCCGATAGTGAACAACCTTGTTTTACTCCTCTTGAAAGTTTAAAACTTTCTGAGAAGTAGCCATTATTTATTATTTTACACCTAGGGTTACAATATATGACTTTGACCCATTTTATAAGAGATTCTCCAAAATTGAAATATTCCAGGCATTTATATATAAACTCCAGTTGTACTTTATCAAAAGCTTTTTCAGTTTCCAAGATCTTTTATAGTGTTCTATTGTTTCCAGTATTTATGACCCATTTCAGGAAACTAGGCGTGTGTCGCAGGTCACTACAACACAGGAGAGCCTTTTGAAAGTAAACTTTTTTTAAATCAATATGCGTTTTTTTTGTTGCAAAAATGCCTGCTCGAACATATGAACTTTCATGTGCCTTAATAACAAATGTGTGTGCCATCTGTAAATCCAAATAAAATTGTTAAATTCCGAACCCAGTTGGTTTAGCCACAGAAAAAGCCAGGAACCTTCCTGCTAGCCATGATTGGCTGAGATAATGAGTGTGTTTGACATGTCGAGAGATGAGTTTGGATTGGTCTGCCATATAGCACGCTTCTGTCTATTTGAGCTGGTCAGTATGGCTAGGTAATCTTGCCTAACGAAGCATTTTTAAAAGGTGTTGTGTAGAAAAACTGCAGAAGCCTCTCAAGTTAACTTTTTATGGCTGCAGGGGCTGTATTGAGTAGCTTGGATGAAAAGGTGCCCATTGTAAATGGCCAGCTACTCAGTCTCAGTTGCTAATATATACATATTATTATTAGTATTGGATAGAAAACACTCTAAAGTTTCCAAAACTGTCAAAATATTGCCTGTGAGTATAACAGAACTGATATTTCAGGCGAAACCCTGAGGAAAATCAAAACAGGAAGTGGCTTCTATTTTGAAAACTCCATGTTCCATAGCCTCCCTTTGCTGGATTTAAAGGGATATGAACCAGATTCCATTTCCTCGCTTCCTCAAGATGTCAACAGTCATCAGACATAGTTTCAGGCTATGATTTTAAATAATGAGCCAGAACGATAACATCGCGTCAAGTGGTCACATGAGTTTTGCTCGCGCAACAAAGTTTGGATAGGTATTGCTTTTCCCTCTCCTACTGTGAAAGACATTTGCGGTTGATATATTATCGATTATATATATTTTTTAAACCTGAGGATTGATTATAAAAAATGTTTGACATGTTTCTGTGGATATTATGTAAACTATTTGGAATTTTCGTCTGCATTGTCGTGACCGATCTTTCCTGTGGATTTCTGAACATAACGCGACAAACAAACGGAGGTATTTTGGATTTAAAAATAATCTTTAGGGAACAAAAGGAACATTTGTTGTGTAACTGGGAGTCTCGTGAGTGAAAACATCCGAAGGTCATCAAAGGTAAACAATTAATTTGATTGCTTTTCTGATTTTCATGACCAAGCTTCCTGATGCTAAGTGTACTTAATGTTTTGTTGTGCAATCGATAAACTTACACAAACGCTTGGATTGCTTTCACCGTAAAGCATAATTTCAAAATCTGACATGACAGGTGGATTAACAAAAGGCTAAGCTGTGTTTTTCTATATTGCACTTGTGATTTGATGAATATAAATATTTGTAATAATATTTATTGAATGTAGCGCTATGCTATTCAGCGGTTTTTGATGACACTTATCCCGATAGGGGGATTGCAGTCATAACAAGTTAACGTTTACTGTTAGCTAGCAAAAGTTTCTGGAGGACCGAGTTTTGAAATCAGTGTAATTCGAGTATAATAGCTAAGGAGATGAAGAACACCTGTCTCCGGATTACATCTTCAAACTAAGGGCAACCATGGCATCCGACAGGAGACACGTCCATCCATGATGTATACGGGTAAGATAGTCTAGCTAGTTACATTTCATTTTGACAGAAAATGGTATCATTTCAACTTAAAGTGTACTGTTATCTGGGTGTCACAATAGCTAACGTTACGTGTATGACCATATTATTTGTATATAAGAGCCATTTGCTTGACTAGTTATAGCCTAGCTATATGTCTTAACAAAAGACTCCACTATGCAAATATCCATTTCAACAGAATGTCACTGCAACAACTAGCTGGTAAATTCGTGGCTATCTACTCTGATTTCAGACCAGATTGTAAGATTGTCTAGGTAGCTACATTTTCAGATATTACACATTTCAAATGTTTTCAGATATTACACATTTCACATTTCAAATGTTCAAATGTACTGTTAGCTAGATAGCTAATGTTAGCTGGCTGGCTGGCTAGCTAACGTTACATGTATGAGCTTATTATTCATATCTCAGAGCCATTTGCTTGACTCGTTATAGCCTAATGTAACCTAGCTAGCATCCTTGTACTTTACAAAGTATTTGGAACAGATTCCTGTTGGAACGTTCCACAAATTATACCCACCCTGACTGCCATTGTGAGGTCAGAACGTTCGGATCAACCCTACTCATCGGCCAGAGCGTCCAGTGTGAGCTCAGAACTCTCCGAGAGCAAAACGCTCTGAATTTACGAACGGACAATCTGACAGCACATTTGCAGTCGCCAATGCTCTGGGTAACATAACAGCCTAACCAGCTCTCCTAGGGTGAGTAATGTTCAGTGAGCTGTTCTCTCAAATGTGTCTGGAAGTAGCTAGCAAGTTAGCTTGGGTGCTTGGTTGCTGTTAGTACAGAACGCTCGGATCAACCCTTAAAGAGATGGGTAGGGGTAAAGCTTAAGAGGGTGTGAACGATGCTGAATGGGTGTAGACACAGAAGGGCTCTCCAGTCGTAGTCCCAAAGCATTCAAAGGCCATTTTCTCAAAAGTGAGTTTTCAAGTTAATCAACTTCCAAAGCAATATTACTTTCCCATTGTTCCTCAACTGTAGTGTATGATATATTGTTTTGTAGCTCTGAGTCTCTACTTTTAAATTTAGCTACTTACAGTAAGACCGATTTGAGCTGGTCGGTCAATGTATCGTCCATGTAAAAAATCTGGCGGATTAGAATGAATAATATCCAACAATACTACTTTAATTCTATGTGCTATGCATTTTGCTAGAATTTTTGCATCATTACACTAAAATGTAAAGGGCCTCCAATTTTTTAAATGGACTGGATCTTTATATATACCACTTGGATCCTGTTTCAGTAAAAGTGAAATCAGTACTGAGTAATTGCATGGCCTCTAAAGGCACATTTAAAAGTGTCCCATATAATAAGGGGATCTGCTGTACCTATGTTATGTCGGAAAAATTCAGTTATAAATTCCGTTGTCCGAGTTAAAAACAAGTTATCATCCAATAGGCTTTGATTAAATTTCCAATATCCCATGTGGAAATTCAATAAGTGTAATGTGTATGCCAATTTATCTGATGGTCCGACCAAATTCTGCCCCCTATCAACACTTACTTAACTATTGGTGCCAACGAGAATGACATAGTAGTCAAGACGACTAGCTTGATTGCGCCTCCGCCATGTATATCTCACTAGGTCAGGATATTTAAGCATCCATATATCCACTAGTTACAATATATCCATGACATTCATGATTTCCTTAAGAGCATGAGGGTGATAGTTTGTATTGTGATTTCCTTTACAGTCCATTGAGGTATTTAAAACAGTATCATTATCTCCCACCATAATAATAGAGTCTTGTATTGCTTGTAAGGTTGATCGTTTATTATATATATTTTCAAAGAAACATGGATCCTTATTTGGTCCGGAAAGGTTAATGAGCCATATCTGTTAATGGTCCAATAGCATATTTAAAATCATCTGTCTACCTTGCAGATCTGTTTGGACGATTTGCACATCCGGATCAAAATGACTGTTAATTAATATCATCACCCCCGAGTTTCTTTGCTCATGGGAGAAGTATATTTCACCCCCTAGTCCTTTTTCCACACAACTTCAACTAAAATTGTTAAATGAGTTTCCTGTAAACAATGTATATTATTATTATTTAACTAGGCAAGTCAGTTAAGAACAAATTCTTATTAACAATGACAGCTTAAGAACAGTGTGTTAACTGCCTTGTTCAGGGGTAGAACGACAGCTTTTTACCTTGTCAGCTCATGGATTCAATCTAGCAACCTTCCGGTTACTGGCCAAACGTTCTAACCAATAGGCTACTTGCTGCCCCAAATTGTATTAAATTCCTTCTCTTTAAGTCAGATCAATATTGTTAGTCTTTTCTTATTTTCTGCGAAGCCATTACATTTATAACTGGCTATAAAATTACCATAATGAGATACATATATTTGAAACTTGTATCATAATTTATATTTGTAAAGGCACCATTAAAAAGTATCATAGTGATTGAGTATCCATATATAGCTGTACTATGATATTTGCATTGCTACTAAATAACCCTCTGATTGTTCTCCACTATTCCACCCGCTAAAGCCCCTCCCCATCCCAAGTTGGGTTGTCATCCCATCGACCAGCAGGCCACCCCCGTCCCCCGGATCCCTAGGCCACCTGAGAGGACCCATCCTTCGAAAAGAGCACACAGTGCCACCCACAGAACAGAAGCAGATCAACCTCTGAAAGCATTTCCAATGCTCTCAACACAATTTGCTTTATATATAGCTATTAAAAACAACGTATATTCAAAAATCTTGTGTATCTTAATTAATTATTGCATAATTAATTGGATTGTTACTTATAACCAGGATTGTTATTGCATTACATTTTTGTCAAGCAATTATTATTTTAGCAAACAATTATTATGATTAATTCAATAGTGTCCCTAACATCCTTACCCCCTAGCAACAGATGTGGGATACACACACACACACACACACACACACACACACACACACACACAACCCATTTCCCCCCAAATCAACCATAAGTTCAGATGCTCAACGGTTGTTACATTCCAGAGCCCAACTCAAGAAAGGACTTGATTTACGAATGCATCTACAGTTACAGCTGTTTGAGAAAGCATGCAAGATTGAGCAAAATTGGCAAAAACGGGGTGATTTGATTGACCAATGTCAAGTCCTAGATCCTAAGTCCTAGAGATCAGAAACACCCCCTTTCCCTGAAACACACACACACTGGTCCCCTGTTGTGACCACTTTCCCAAGCATTTCTGTGCAGCCAGACCTTTGATTATTTTGTGCCACAGGGGTCACAATAATATGCCCCCTCTCTGATTGTCCGTCTGTGACCCCTTCCCCATGGGTTACTGCAGCCAGTGTTGCCAGCACTGCCAATACCTGGAAGGGGGTACCCCACAGGAATCTCCACCGACTAGGTACAAGGTCATCAAGGTTCTCATTGGCAGCTTTGAGAATTTCTTTGTATATTATGCCCTCCCATCAGGGTGCTCTGGCTTTATAGGACCAACCCTGCCATGCATGCTCCGAATCTTAAGGGGCCTGTGCTGCTCTAATAGGTCTTTGTCCACATTCCTGTTTCTGTTTTGGCTGCATATAGGCAACTTACAGTAAGCCCACAAAACAGATAAGGACTTCTCTTTAGTGTATGGGTGTCTGGGGTATAGGGTTGGGGACCATACCATCATGATAGGATAATAAATACATTAATATTTTAAGATGTATAACCCTCATCTGAACAACATTGAAAGCTCTCTCTCGCATACCCTGCTCACAGATACACATTGGTTCCGGGATATGCAACAGTTTCCTTACTCACTCACTTAATGTCATGCTTTTCCAAACACAAAAACACACACCACACCTTCCATCACACATCCACACATCTCCACCATGTTGATTGAGTACTTTTGTGTTCCAGTTCATTATATTTGAAGATGAATTATTTTGCTAGATTTCCTTTCTTCTAATCCTGTCTTGTCCACTTATAAAATGCATTAAATGGAAAGTTAAATAATTATTATTTTACAACATGCTCTATCTTGAATGGTATAGTGTAGTTGTAGTTTATTTAACATTTGTTTAATTGTATTGCTTTTTTATCTATTTAAAAATATATATTACAATCCCTACCATGGCTAGAATTTGGTGTTCCATTATTCGACTCATTTATGAGAACTTTTACATTTTTAGAATAGCAATGGACTGGTCTTTGTGTCACGGAACATTTGGTTGTCAATATACAGTTGATCGACTACGAGAGCTACACGCTTCCCTTTTAATCTATTCTGCTTGAAGATTGGACACATAAATTTGCCCTGTTCTGCAATCTCCCTCGGGAACTGATCACTCATGCCTATTTTCGTGCGAGCGAGTATTTTACACAGGCTTTTAACCATTTTTTTTTTAAAGAAAGCAAATTTGGCAACGATTGGGCGCTCATAACTCTGTCCTAGTTGTCCGAAAGAGTGTACATGTTCGAGTTGGATTTTATCGACAGCATCGATTGGGATTTGCAGAGCTGTAAGAAAGAATTCATTCACTAATCTTTCAGGAACTTCTCATTCTCTTTCTTGAATACCAGAAAGTATTTGATTTTCTGTCATAGATCTGGTCTGTATATCAAGGAATGCTTCTCTCTGAAAGATGTTCTCCTTTTTAAGTTCATTAATGTCTGTTTCAATTGTATTGACTGTCACTTTTAGCTTGTTTCTTTATCCATTGTCACAGCTTTATCGTCAGTCATTTCGAGGCCTGCCTTCAACTCCTTTACATCTTTACTTACTAATTCAAGTATGCCAAGTTTGAGCGACCCGGGAAAGAGGCTGCCCGGAAGTTACTCCAGCTTCGGCAGGACACCCTCAGTGTGGCAGACTATGAGGTGGAGTTCCGCACGCTAGCTGCGGAGTGTACCTGGAACCGGAAGCGCTGTTCGACACGGTCCTGTATGAATTATCGGCGAAGGTAAAGGATGAGCTGGCAGCCTGAGAACTACCGACAGATCTCGACTCACTCATCGCTTTAACCATCTGGATCGATGGTCATCTACGGGAAGGTAGGAGGGAGAAGAGGTTCGATTGCGGTTCCTATCGCTCACTCAGGGATCTCACCTTGCAGCTAATAAACTCCGGAAGTCCCCGAAAGGATCCGTGTTTAATCGAGTCCCTTCAAGAGCCTCCGGAGACTGCCGATTAACCTCTTCCCGAGCCAAGGCAGCTCGGCAGGGCTAGGCTGCCTCCAGCTGATCGCATACGCAGACTTGAGACTCAGAGTTTCCTGTAATGTGGTACTACCGGTCATTTTGTGTCAAATTGTCCCTTCAAGAGTGCTAGCTCATGCGTTGGAGTGAGTACACTGGTGGGTCTGAAAGATAATGGTTCTTCTCCCCTTACTCGCCCCCTTCTCTATGCCACCCTGCTGTGGGGCGACCAGTCCAAGTCTCTCCAGGTACTCATCGACTCGGGGGCCGATGTGAGTCTCATGGATGTTACCCTGGCGTCTGAGCTGTGCATCCCCACTCAACCCCTCTCCATTCCCATGGGTGTTAGATCGCTGGATGGGCGCTTTATAGACCGTGTCACCCACCAGACCACCCCCGTCAGCCTATGCGTGTCTGGGAACCACAGCGAGGCCATCCAGTTCCTGCTGGTTGAGTCTCCACAGGTTCCTGTGATATTGGGATTCTCTTGGCTCCAGCGACACAATCCCTCCATTGACTGGCTACTGGTGCCATCGTGGGCTGGAGCCCAGTCCTGCCACACTCATTGCCTAAAGTCAGCTCTGACTGCCCTGTGATGTCTTCCTGGGGGCTTGGAAATTGCCCTGGACCTCTCCGCCAGTTCTGCAGAGTACCAGGAGGGGTTCAGTATGGCCCGGGCCACTTCGCTTCTGCAGCACCGACCGGTATCCAGGAAGGTCAAGTCTGAGGCACTGGCAAGTTGCTATAGGGCCGTGGCTATACCCCCAGAAGCCAAGACCTGTCTCCCCAGCTCAAGACCATTAGCCCCTCTGCTGTTCATCCACTGTTGATCTGTACCCTCCGTATTTTTCTACCTTTTCTGTGTTGAGTCAAAACCATGTCTAACTGTCTCTTGTCTTCTGTTTCTAGGCCGATCTCTCCCGCCGTGTCATCGATGGCCAGCCAGCGTACACGGTGAAACACCTCCTGAGGGTTCGACCACGGGCAGGGGTTTCCAGTACCTGGATGACTGGGAGGGTTATGGCCCACACCCTGATCTGTTTCCCCTGTCCTTGTGCATGTTTCCATCCCCCTCCAGGTATCACCCATCTTCTCTATCTTCCCCTGTGTATTTATACTTGTGTTATCTGTCTGTTTGTTGCCAGTTTGTCTTGTTCGTTCAAGCTAACCAGCGTTTTTCCTGTCAGCTCCTATCGTTTCCGCCCACCTGACCCCTCTGCCTGACCCTGAGCCTGCCTGCCGTCATGTACTTTTGCCTTACCCTGGATCTTCGACCCCTGCCTGGTTTGACCTGTCTTGCCTGCCCCTGTCGCTACAATAAACAGTGTTACTTTGACAGTCTGCATCTGGGTCTTACCTTAATTCCTGATAATTTGGAGATTATCTTTCTGATATAAGCGACCAATATTGTAAACTCAATGCCCGCTTTGCTAATAATATTTTCAGAATGCTCAAAAATCTCAGGATATAACTTTTGTGGAAATAATTAAATAATGGCAATAGGAAAAAGAAAATAATCACAATCTACAGTAAGCGGACCACTAACAATATTGAATACCTAGGATGCTTAATAAGTGACAACAAACACAGTACCGTGAAAGTATTTGCCCCATTTCTGATTGTCTCTATTTTTGATACTGAATGTTATCATATCTTCAACCAAAAGCTAATATTAGATAAAGGAATACATTTACAAATAACAAAGCATTTCTAACTCTTGGAAGATCCTCCATCATTAACACAATGAAAAATCGAATAATTGTATTATTGAAATATTGAAATTGCTTTGGTGAGCAAGGAAAAACACATTGATACAATGTAAGGCCAAGTGGCAAACAATAAAGCAGGCACCAGAGATAGGGGTGTGAGCATGCAGGCCAGGGCAAATGAGACGTAGTCATTGTTTGTGTGTGTCTGTAAGTTGTTGTTGTCCGTATGTGTATGTTTGTATATGGAGTGGAGGAAAAAAAGAAGAGAACCTGAAAGCACTTCAACAGGAGCCTGTTAACAACTAAATAATAGACATAGCTAACAATTGCAGACTCATAAATTGCAGACTTTGTTTCATCGTGACTTCCACCTAGTAAGATTTGACTGGTTATGATTAATAAGATATTTTGATACACCTCTACTCGTTTGGAATGATACAGTGTAGGAAGCGGAACGTGTAGAAAGTGAAACCAATCCTTTTCCAATCATCCATTATTGATCAAGCCACGGTAACATTTGGCTAGATTATTCATGTATCACCACTGCCTGTACCAGGGGCATTGAATTCTGATCTGTTCAGTTCCCAACATATCCCAGAGAGGTGACTCCAGGTCTAATTCATTAACAGGCAGCCACCCGTTAGACTGCCAGGTCTAGTGTACCTTGCCCTGGGAGGACAACTCATCAGCATTAGGGGCTGTGTGTGTGCGTGTGCGTGTGTGTGACTGGTGCATGCATCATGATCTAAGGCTTCCAGTGGCTTACTTCCATTTCATCTCATGTCTGCTGCACCGCCACAATAACAACAATCCCTCTAAGTATTTCATTAAGAAGTTAAAGATGCCATATCCCAGAGGCATCTAGAGTCTCTGAGCCGGCTACCTCCCGTCATACATAAAAAAAATCCTAATCTGCTATTGTGTGGAACGAATAAATTAATGTCTACAGTACGCCATTACTTATTCAGTGCTAAGCCCTGGCTGTGATGCTGTGATCACATTAGTAACAATTAAGCGTGGCCAGGTCAGTCAGACAGTTACTCTGGCCTCTTGAGCACCAGGATACTTTGCAGCATGCAACAAGTGATAACTCACTTGTTTTCAACCAGTTTAGAAAGTTAGAGGTTTAATTGAAGATGAAAGAAAACTGGTCTCTAAATGCTTCATCGAATGTATAGTAGTAGGGATGATAGCTTTATAACTAGGTAAAGCTCCGCCTTATCTCAGCTCACTGGTGACGATAACAACACCCACCCGTAGCACGTGTTCCAGCAGGTATATATCACTGGTCATCCCAAAAGTCAACACCTCCTTTAGCCGCCTTTACTTCCAGTTCTCTGCTGCCAATGACTGGAACGAATTGCAAAAATTACTGAAGCTGGAGACTTATATTTCCCTCACTATCCGAGCAGCTAACCGATCGCTGCAGCTGTACATAGCCCATCTGTAAATAGCCCATCCAACTACCTACCTCATCCCCATATTTACTTTTATGCTCTTTTACACACCAGTATTTCTACTTGCACATCATCATTCTACTTGCACATCTATCACTCCAGTGTTAATTTGCTAAATTGTAATTACTTGCTATTATGGCCTATTTATTGCCTTACCTCATGCCATTTCTTCAGACTTTCTTTTTTAATTGTGTTATTGACTGTACGCTTGTTCATTCCATGTGTAACTCTGTGTTGTTGTTTGTGTCGCACTGCTTTGCTTTATCTTGGCCAGGTCGCAGTTGTAAATGAGAACTTGTTCTCAACTAGCCTACCTGGTTAAATAAAGGTGAAATACATTTTTTTTTAAATAACAAACCAGTGCTTTTTCACTCATCTCCTTTACTGAGGGATGCATCGAAAAGTCAATACTGTGCATGTCAACACAATATACATGCTGACTTCCAAACCATAAATACTGAATGATAAACCATAGCTTTATGGATTATGCTGTTTTACCTTAAATTCAAGCGGTGGTTCTCCTGTGTTCGATGTCTAATCTTGCACCTGTCAACACACAAAGAGAGGAGAGGTGTTATAGTCAGACAAAACACACACACACACACACACACACACACACACACACTATCCCCCTACACATGAGCTCTCTGTCAGCCAGGTTAAAGAACATGCATACTACGCCAGCACCCTCCTGCTGTTGGAATAAACAAAGTAGTGAAGACAATCCTTCTCTCAACATGAAAAGAGAAATCCTCATTTACTTTCCTCGCCTTGTCTCATCCTCAGGGCCTTTCCTCACCTACTGGGAGATGAAGCGACAGTCTTTGCAACTTGTGTTGTCAGCTGTAAGGAATTGCAAATATGCCAAAATTGCTTCATTTTCGCTCTCCGACAGCTATTCAGTTTTATTATACACTGAGGACGGCAGCAGGGTTAGATCTGAAATACGACATGGTGCTGATGATACCTATCTCAGTGTTCCTAAAAGAAAGGCCCTTGGCCACAAGGGCATCCGTCCACTTTGTACTATTGTGCCCCACACACACACACGCACAAAAGCAAACCCACAGACACAGGCACACACACTCTTTACTATTTCTCTGCTGTCCCAGTCCTGGAGGAAGAGAACGATGCAGATAATCCTGTTTTAGGTCGTTCTGTTTTATATATGTTTGTGAGAGAAAGGGATTTTAAATGTAATTCATACTGCTTCCTGGTGTTCATTGAGCAGGTCAGCAAAGCTAATAAATAATGATAGTCATTTTGAGCAAACAGAAATGCATAGTATTAATTCAAACACCAAATGCATTACACTTCAAACTATCATACATAACAGATTGTTTTGGGGGGAAATGTGTCACTTTGCCAGCAGTATGACTATAAGGAGAAGGTAAATGGGATCTCTACAATACTACTTGTGGCTGGTCTCTGTGTGAATCATTGCTGGCTTCTTGTAATTTGTTATCTTTTGGAGATCCCATTTTCAATTTGTTGATGCAGCAGATAGATTCCCCCACAGCATCCATTTATCACCTGACATGGAAAACCTGTTTTGTCGTTTTCCACCAAAAAAAAAATGGGTAGCGGGAGGGGTGCGGGGGGGGGGGGGGGGATAAAAGCTGTTATTAACTGTATTTTTTAAAGGTTTCCTCAAAAAATATTGAAACCGTTAGTTCCGCAACTGGAGTTTTAAAACCTTGACTATGACATATCAAGTTCAACCTCAGAATGCATAACGAAATGAAAATGAAAAGCCACTCAATGTGACAACTTCTCGTGCTAGTGAAAAACTATTTTTTAGATAATGAAAATGCGTCATGCCTCAATACACAAATGATTATATGCATAATAATTTACTGGATAAATGGAGCATTTTAATTTAAGATACATTTTTCATCCTAGAAACAAAGGATCTTTTGGGCTGGCTGATGGGATAATTGCAAGCTGAAAGAGCCATTGTTAGCGGTTCAAAGCTCTCTGAGTATCTTAGACTTTTGACGCAAGCTTTTATTTCAGAAACTACTAACTGAAATAATGAATTCAACACAGGTTGCAAAATCCATTACACTCACCAACTTGCTTGCTGAATTAGGAGAGACTGCACAGTACAGCAGCAGTGTGTTGTATTCTAAGCATTTACAGTAGGAGGGAAAAAAACACAGTCTATTGAACCATAGAAGAAAATCCTTTTAGTCCAAGAATAGGCTTAATATATCGGCTTTATTTACATAAACTTGCTATTTTGTCATTTGATCTTTCAATTGTCTTTGACGTTTTCTTGGTTTATTGCTGTGTGCAACAGGCTATACGCTAGCTATCACTGCATACAAAAATGTCACAGGGATACAAATACATGTTTTATGCAAGGCCAGGCCAAGCATTTCTTGTTAGACATGTATTAGTAATTAATTTTATGTAGCTATTAGCCTAGTCCATGAGATATGGAAGGAAACAAAATAGTTGCTGAAGGGTGTTTACAGAGCTAAGCTAGTTAAGCGAATCCTCAGTTAATCAGGATGCCAACTCTCACAGAGCAGCACCAGGTATGATTAACCTGAACCCAGCAGACCACAGGCCCTTTCCACAGTCATTAATCTGGACTTTGCCAGTTCCCAGCAGGACAGGCCAAGGGTGGGGAAAAAAATTGGCTGTGCATATCTATAACTATCTGACATTCCTGCATGACAAATAAGAAATAAGATAACTGATTAAAATCCATAAATCAATATCTAAGCACAGGTCTCTTCAAATTAGAGCCCTGGAGTTAGAGGCAACAACATAAGCCAATTTCTAGCGGAGTGATAGGGACCAAAAAAAAAAAAACGAATTCATTGATGGAAAATGTATCTGCACAATGAAATGTTACACTTGCTCTAACTTTAGAGGTGAATAAAAAGCAGACATGTTTCAGCTTTTAAAGGAGTCTTCACCCCAGGAGCAGAGACTTTTATTTTTACCTGTCTGCCATACGCAAGGATCTTCTAAGTGCTTTTATCTCTTGCATTTCATTGAGTGGCAGGGTTCAATGAAGCACAGTTCATTTGTCAGAAAGCAGCAAATAGTGAACTAGCAATGGGCTACATATCAAAACCCAAGAATGTATACCCTAAAACCCATCCTAAAGGAACATGTTTGACCTGCCAAGTCCATTCAGTTAGTTATTTATTTTCTTAAAACGCACCACATTAGCAACACCTTAAAATAAGCCCATGCACTCCATGCTGGGCGCTACGAGCAGTGTTTTTCCCATGCTTTCAACTAGTAAATGTATCCATCAAAGTCAGCGTAAAAGAACTGACAGTTCAAGTAATGTGCTGTGGGCAAGCCACATCTGATTAAGAGGTTTTTAATGGCGTTATGGCCCGTGGCAAGCACAACAACTGCCTTCTGGAGGCATAAAAGCCCCATTCCCTCACTGGAAATATCCCAAATGCTACAGACGTAGGACCTTAATTGTATCACGCTGTTGCAGAAGAACAGGACATTTTAAACTTGTAGAGTATTTGAGATTTAAAAATTTCAGACTTGATTTTCCCTTACGAGAAATACATCAACTAATAGAAATGTCAATTCATTATAAACCACATAATAATTCACATTTCATGTTGTTGCAGGATAATTTCCCCAACTGGCTCAAATTAAGATCCCACATCTGTATACACCCACCAAGCGATGCACCTGAATTTATTTTATTTTTCTGCACATCAGAGATTGGTTTGGTTTTGAGAATGTTTCCCTGCTTGCAACCTCAATCTACAATACTCAAGAAAAAGGTTTATATAATTGTTGAGACTGTGAGAAGGTTACTTAGCCTAGTAGTTAAGAGCATTGGGCAAATAACCGAAAGGTCACTGGTTCAAGCCGGCAAGGTGTCAAAATCTGCCGTTCTGCCTTTGAGCAAGGTAGTTAACCCGCAACAACAACTTCTCCATAGGCGCCAGTGACGTCGATTAAGGCAGTCCCCTGCACCTCTCTGATTCAGAGACGTTGGGTTAAATGCGGAAGACACATTTCAGTTGAATGCATTCAGTTGTGCAACTTTCTAGGTATCTCCCATTCCTGGTGAATTCTTTAAAGAACATTCTATTGCAAATAAAATTATGTTATCTTCCTTCGAAACTCTTCTGAAAATCGAGGACAGTTTAATTTGAATTCTTGAATTTGAATCTATATATAAGATTGGCTACACTTCCAGGATTACAAGCTAGCTAGATAGTTACCTTGGAGGTTTCTCAGATGACCTGATAAGAATCTGAGGAAGATATGTCATTTGTTGTAACTTGTCACTGATCTTAAAATCACGTCTCAGCAGACATTTAAAAAAACATATGTATACTATTATATATATTTTTTTGCAGTGGCAGCAACGATTAAATTAATATATGGGAAAACACTGACCCCTCAGCCCCCACTCTCTCCTTGAACTGCAGCAGAGACGTGTGGGCAGCAGAGAGGTGTGGGGAGCAAAGAGCTGTAGGGAGCTTAGAGGTGTGGGGAGCAGAGAGGTGTGGGGAGCATAGACGTGTGGGGAGCAGAGACGTGTGGGGAGCAGAGAGGTGTGGGGAGCAGAAAGGTGTTGGGAGCAGAGAGGTTTGGGATGGGAGGTGAGGACAGGAGGCCAGTCTTAGATTTCCTCCAGATTGACACAGAAAGGGTGAGAGTGTGAGAGAGAGTGAAATTGCACTCCTCAATCAATTCCTATTGACCCTTATTGCAGTAGGGAAGGGATTATGAATATGCCTTCCTCTGATATAAAAAGTAGTATTTTTGTTGTTGTTGTTGCTGACCCCTGTCTGTTATACCGTACCATATGTGTTATTACACATTTCTGCCCTCTGTAAACAAGTAAGATGTCCTGTCAATTAACATTGTGAGAATTGTTTGGGTCAGCAATAGGCCAGTTCATTACTTGAGTAGCCTTAGGAATGAGTGATTGGGTAAGATAATTGGAAACTCTAACACAATCAATTTAGCCTTTAATATTTATTTGTACAGCTTTCTTAACCCACAAAGGCACCTCAAATCTCTGATTAATTTCAAATGCCTTTTTTTTTGTCTTCCATAGATATTTAGCAATTGATTTCAGATTGGATGCTGTCATACAATCTTCATGGATTCGGTTCCCAGTTCTACTGTCTTGTTCAAATAGTCAAGTCTCAAATGACCGAACACAGGCATACATGACATTCTTTGCCAAACTCATTTTTAGATTTGTGAGTTACAAAGATCAGTAGCCACCGACCTGAGGGTTGGAGGAAGTACATGTGGAGGACATTAGAGGAAATAAGGTGGATTTATGTGTAGTGTTCAAGATCCACAACCAATATGCCGAAAGTAATTCCTTCCTGTGCTTCAGAATATTTCCTGCATGACTCACTCAATTAATTAAGCAAATCAACTCTGGCATTACAAGCTCTCTGCGTTCTATATATAACTTATGCATCTGGGATGGAAATGCAAATGCAACAGACTATTTCTTGTGGTGAAGCTGTATAGGAAGTTCTGGTTATGATATGTTCTTAAAGTGTGTTGAAAAGTTTGCATGCTTAAAGAAACCAATTTTTTAATAAGATGATTTGCTGAGAAAATAATCTCTCAATATTCTGCTGAGCAGGCTACCCCAGTTGGGACCTATGCAGCTACACTCACATCAGGCCTTTGTTCTACCAGTCAGCTTGGTAGTGTCATGACAACGGCACAGGCAGACTTCTGAAGGCTCCTGTCACAACTGTCACACGCACTCCTATCACTTCAGAGACGACATTGCCTCTCTGGAGGCAGTATGGCGCACAACCAAATTGATTTCTGTATGCTCATAGAGAGAGTTCTGACCGACAATGTGTTAGCCTGCAAATATCTGACCTTTGGATTACAGTGTATAAACCAAGACAGCTCAAAGAGGTTTATCTTGATTTCTGCTTGGACGAGGCAGCGATAGATAGATGTGATAGAGCTTTATGTTCTGTATGTTCTGTATGCCTCCCCACAGGCAATATTCCACTTAATCAGTGTCCAGGACAAGGCTATTGGCTGTGATGTCAAAGTGGGTGACGAAGCCAACCAACCCCCTGGTGGTATCTATACTAAAAGTTGACTGTGCTGGCCTGGCTGTCACATCTGGATTGGCAAATTGGACTAGCTTGTAGAACTGGCTAGGATCTGATCAATGCATTGGGATTCATTGGGCCGTTGGGCTGTGTGGAGGGGGAGCATGGGAAGCATTGATGGTGTTGCCTGCCCTTGAACACATGCTGTCTCTAAACAGAGATCAGTTGGCCCAGTTTTGTCTGTGGATGTAGCGCAGAGAACGGATGTGTATCAGGGGAACTGCTGGTGAATCAGTCCTAACATCAGCCTCATTCCTCAAAGGGGGGAGATGAACACTGGAACACCAGGAATTTGCATTGTGGAAAAGAAACAGGCAAGTTAGTATTTGGTTGGACGGTGTATACCATGTGTATCCCATTCATACGTCTAATGAAACTTTACATTTGACTTTATGCACTCTGGCCTTGTACCATAACACGTTCTCTGTTAATGAAAAAACACTATGAACTAGACTGTTTTTTTAAATGTGTTATCAGATGAGAATTCCACCTCACGGACCATCAATGTGCACTTGTGAATGAGCAATACCATATAACTAACAACTCAGAGAGCATCACTTGATATAACGGAAATTGCTCATTGAAACTATGCTTGTTTCATTAAGAATCATGTGATGAAATAAGTCTTTTTTCATCTAGTATCTCATGGTGTTTATTTTTACCTTGGTAAAAAATATGTTACAAGTTACCTTTTGTTGGATACAAACTAAAGGAAACATGGACACCTGTAGTTCTATTGGATATTGAGCTTTCTTCACATTTAACGAGTTGTACTTACATGGTGAGACCCAACAACAATACTCCAGTTTATTGGGAAGATGCTGTCCTCGAAACTACTGGCAAAGTCACAGTTATGAAATCATCTTTAAAATCAATGTTCATTAAACTTCTAATTCAAGACAACCACAGAGGATATACAGTGCCTTGCGAAAGTATTCGGCCCCCTTGAACTTTGCGACCTTTTGCCACATTTCAGGCTTCAAACATAAAGATATAAAACTGTATTTTTTTGTGAAGAATCAACAACAAGCGGGACACAATCATGAAGTGGAACGACATTTATTGGATATTTCAAACTTTTTTAACAAATCAAAAACTGAAAAATTGGGCGTGCAAAATTATTCAGCCCCCTTAAGTTAATACTTTGTAGCGCCACCTTTTGCTGCGATTACAGCTGTAAGTCGCTTGGGGTATGTCTCTATCAGTTTTGCACATCGAGAGACTGACATTTTTTCCCATTCCTCCTTGCAAAACAGCTCGAGCTCAGTGAGGTTGGATGGAGAGCATTTGTGAACAGCAGTTTTCAGTTCTTTCCACAGATTCTTGATTGGATTCAGGTCTGGACTTTGACTTGGCCATTCTAACACCTGGATATGTTTATTTTTTAACCATTCCATTGTAGATTTTGCTTTATGTTTTGGATCATTGTCTTGTTGGAAGACAAATCTCCGTCCCAGTCTCAGGTCTTTTGCAGACTCCATCAGGTTTTGGTCCTGTATTTGGCTCCATCCATCTTCCCATCAATTTTAACCATCTTCCCTGGCCCTTCTGAAGAAAAGCAGGCCCAAACCATGATGCTGCCACCACCATGTTTGACAGAGGGGATGGTTTGTTCAGGGTGATGAGCTGTGTTGCTTTTACGCCAAACATAACGTCTTGCATTGTTGCCAAAAAGTTCAATTTCTGTTTCATCTGACCAGAGCACCTTCTTCCACATGTTTGGTGTGTCTCCCAGGTGGCTTGTGGCAAACTTAAACAACACTTTTTATGGATATCTTTAAGAAATGGCTTTCTTCTTGCCACTCTTCCATAAAGGCCAGATTTGTGCAATATACGACTGATTGTTGTCCTATGGACAGAGTCTCCCACTTCAGCTGTAGATCTCTGCAGTTCATCCAGAGTGATCATGGGCCTCTTGGCTGCATCTCTGATCAGTCTTCTCCTTGTATGAGCTAAAAGTTTAGAGGGACGGCCAGGTCTTGGTAGATTTGCAGTGGTCTGATACTCCTTCCATTTCAATATTATCGCTTGCACAGTGCTCCTTGGGATGTTTAAAGCTTGGGAAATATTTTTGTATCCAAATCCGGCTTTAAACTTCTTCACAACAGTATCTCGGACCTGCCTGGTGTGTTCCTTGTTCTTCATGATGCTCTCTGCGCTTTTAACGGACCTCTGAGACTATCACAGTGTAGGTGCATTTATACGGAGACTTGATTACACACAGGTGGATTGTATTTATCATCATTAGTCATTTAGGTCAACATTGGATCATTCAGAGATCCTCACTGAACTTCTGGAGAGAGTTTGCTGCACTGAAAGTAAAGGGGCTGAATAATTTTGCACGCCCAATTTTTCAGTTTTTGATTTGTTAAAAAAGTTTGAAATATCCAATAAATGTCGTTCCACCTCATGATTGTGTCCCACTTGTTGTTGATTCTTCACAAAAAAATACAGTTTTATATCTTTATGTTTGAAGCCTGAAATGTGGCAAAAGGTCGCAAAGTTCAAGGTGGCCGAATACTTTCGCAAGGCACTGTATTATTTGCTTTTAAATATAAGTTTTGTTTTGACTCCCTGCTTAGAATGAGGGCTCAAATAGGCACACAGAGAACCAAATCATAAGAATAAGTCACTTTGGCGAAAATGAGAAGCTGGCTTTGTACTGTATGTAAAATATCCCACAGATGGACCCTGTAAGCATATGGCTCTGCTGTAGACAAGACTATCATCTGCAAAGTTGACAGTGAGAATTAGGATTTTACATGGGGAGGATAATACTTTGTTATCGCACAACCAAATTTGTTGGCACAGTAGATTTTTAAATCAATGGATTATTCCATTTGGGAGTCAGTTACTGCTAAGGTCAAAAGTGATCGAAAGTCATTTTCACTGGGGGCTGTTTTCCATACAGTGTGAAATACTCACCCGAATGACCATGGAAACTCTGAGCCCTCAAACTTTGCCTGAAAGTTATATGAGAATATAAGTTACATGAGAACATATCAAAACAGATCTGCTGACTCATTAGCTACTCCAACATGCTGCATTGTAAATCATTGCTTTAATTTCCACTTTCCATGTTGCTTTAATGAATGCAAATAATCAGAGAGTTCTACATGTACTTCAGGTAGAAACTTAGCCTGGTCCCATATCTCTTGCATGGCAATTCCATTAGGAGTTGGTATGAGAGCAGAAACAGACTGGCATCCAGGCTATAGAAATGTTCAAGGGGTGACAAGAACTCCGGGCAACTGTCACCAGCAGAGGGAGTAGACTACAACCATAATAAAGTTCACAAAGCCAGGGAACAAAAGGGTAAAAAGCCATCATCCCTTTCTCACATGTTGAAGTCTGGACATGAGCTCACCAGAGAAAACAAGCTTGTTTGGACAATCAACTCCATACCACAGCTACATAAAGCATCGAAGCATCCATTCAGCTGTTGTCCTGTGTCTATCAACCCTCTTTCAAAATGGCCTTCTGGGAACTAAATTGTTTTGCCTTTTCTAGATTAGTGTGCACCCATTTTATCCAGAACACTATATATTCGTAGTCATGGCAAATTTCTAGAATTTTATAACAATAATAATAATATAATAATAATAATATATAATGTAATACAAAGCTATCATTTCAAACTGATAATTTCCATTTCCGAAAGAGATACTCAATGGACTATCTAATCTGAACCCTTATGTTGTCTTAACCCTTATGTTGTCTTAACCCTTATGTTGTCCTAACCCTTATGTTGTTCTGAACCCTTATGTTGTCTTAACCCTTATGTTGTCTTAACCCTTATGTGGTCTTAACGGTCAGAAATGACCCGCCACTATGTTTAACAGCAGAGAAAACCCCCTAAATGATATATTTTCAACTTGAAATGTTATTACTTTTCCAAGAGTGACCCAAACATTGGAAAAAGTGAAGCATCTCCTTTGTTCATATTCCCATGAAAGCTGTACACCACCAGGTTACAAAGATTGTCTTGGGGTCATTTTTGACCCGGCAGTTATAAAATAATTTACACACCACAAAGACACACACACACACACACACACACACACAGAAATTTAGATTGTGTGCTCCTGATTGAACTAAAACGTTTTGTGCATGTGCAGCATCTCCCCTCCACGACCCCTCCACGACCCCACACATGACTCAAGTACATAGACAAAATAAAAACAATTTCAGAAAAAATGAACAACATTTCAGACAAACAATTGTTTACTAATGGGGAATGTAGTCAGAGGCTACAAAGGTGCTGCAGATGACAGTCCCCCCAGTTCTCTCTTTGCTGAAGCCATGAGTGCACGTTTCAGTGCCCAACAGGTCGTAGATCAGATTTTTTCAGATGTCCATGAGGAACAAGAGAACAGCGATTTAGAAGAGAAAATGTATCTGAAGAAGAAGATGGGGAAGAATACAACCCAGAGCACGATGGAGAAGAAATCCCCCAAGCTGAAAGAGACATTTTTGTCAAAGAACAGCAAAATAACATGGTCCTTGTGACAACCAGGGTTGGATGGCAGCACAACAAGTCATAAGGGTGACCCCAGGGCCCACAAGACATCCAGTTGCCCATGCTCAGGACATCGCCTCAACATTCTACATGTTCATCACACCAGCCATCGAAAAAATCATTCTGGAGATGACAAATTTGGAGGGTGTCCGTAAATATGGTGCCAACTGGAAAAGGATGGATGAGATTGACCTGCATGCCTACATAGGGCTGCTAATCTTAGTGGGTGTGTATATATCCCGAGGCAAAGCTACATGTAGTCTCTGGGATGCAGAGAGTTTAAGGGTGATTTTCCGTGCCATGATGCCACTGAAAGTCTTTCACACTTTCTCAAGAATACTACGATTTGATAACGTGAGTCAAGACCTCCAAGACGTGTTAGAGACAAACTGGCGGCCATAAGAGAGGTCTGGGAGAAGTGGGTGGAGCGTCTGCCATTCCTCTACAACCCTGGCCTGAAGTAACAGTGGAGGAGCAACTGGTTAAATTCAGAGGTACATTTTTATTTTCATATCTGTAATGTAAGTGATTTTCACTGTTCCTTTCATTATGTATTGCTGTAATATCATTGATTTATGTGATTTTCTGTGACACTGATACTAATTACTGATAGTAATCTCTTTTGTCAAAAGGTCGCTGTCCTTTCCGGCAGTATATTCCCAGCAAGAGAGAGGGCTTCTCATCAAAGTTTGCCTTCACCCCCACCACCAATCTAGTGTCTTACCTCCCAAAGAGGAACAAGAATGTGTTCCTCCTGAGCACACTGCACAAAACGGCTGAGATCACTGATCGTGAGGACAGGAAGCCAGCCATCATCCTGGACTACAACCACAACAAAGGAGGCGTGGATTACCTGGACAAGGTGATTGGAACTTACAGCTGCAGGAGGATGACTGCGCATAACATCATTGGTGTGTCCTCATACAAAAAAAAAAGTCACTTGTAACACAACAAATACAAAGAAGGGAAGGGAGCGAGTGAAAGCTGTTCAGGGGACTGATTCTTGTCCTGATCCACCTGTCTGCAGCGGCAGGCAAGAGCAGGAGATGCCAGTTCTGCCCCCCAAAGAAGTACTGTAAGACAATACTATGTGCTACACATGTAAGAAATACATCTGCAAAGTCCATGGACACACACTTGCATACTGTCCTACATGTGCTAATTAGAGCTGATTGATTTATGTTCTTCACATTTTTGTTTTGTATCTATTATCTTATATTATAATGATTTATTTTTGTTGTTTGTACACCTTGTGGGTGGGGGCAATGGTTCAGAAAATGGGAGAAGACTAGTATTTTGTAGTTGAGTTCCTCATTGTACAGTATATAAGAATGTATCACCATGTTGCCTAAAACGTTCAAGACTGTTATTGTTTCCCTTCAATAAAATGCATTCAAACTACTTTCTGCGCATTTCTGCTACTTTCTTAGGCTATAGAAGTGCCATCTCTGGCTAAAGAAATCATGTTTACACCGATGTACCTTTTGTACGAGTACCTTTAGCAATAATAATAATAAAGACTGCATTTAATAATAATAATAATAATAATAATAATAATAAACCAATTAGGACAGGTGTGTTGTAATAAAAACGAGTGGTGTCCACTGATTAAATGCAGTCTTTCTGCATTGTGAACAGTGAAAATCCAGATATTCACAACGTTTGTGATGAACGACAGGTTGTTTCTTCAATTAAGCTACTTTAAATTAGGGCTTTAGTGAAGACGGGTCATTTTTTTACCCTTAGGACAAGGAGAGTATACCGAATGTTAAGACTACACAAGGGTTAGAAACATGTGTAATCCATTGCATAGAAATCAACACATTTCTCACAGGGACCGTAACAGTGTAAAAACAGTGACCTAGTTGACACTGTCAGTGTGTAGTGTCTGCATTGTCACTACTTCTGAGGTGCTCCTATGTATGTGATCAAGAGGAATATGTTATGTCTATGAAAACGCTTGATTGATTTTCTTATTACAGTACAACGAACGGATCACTTTTAATACATTTTGTTTTGTTTTGTCACTAAGACATGAAGTAAAAGATAATATCCAACAAGTCACATCAATTGCTTTAAGGGTGTTAGGATAGAATATACATATAAATGACCATAATTCACACTATGCTAGTTAACCCTATGATAAGTATCTTCAGTTTGAATATAAATTGTGTTTTGTCTCTACGCTACCGTGTACTCTGTCAGCTATTCTCTAATGTTCATATGCTCTTATGCACACCTGTCAACCCAATCGTGCCATCATAATTGAAAGTCTAAGAAAACTCAACATTATACATTTAATTTTCTTACGAGAACAATATGCCTATGTGAAAGTTTATAAATGAGTGTTCTAGATTGAAGTTCCTTTACAGCATGATAATCTAAATGATGTTTGAGAGGATAGAGGGAAAAGGAGAAAATAGAATATGATAGATGAACTAAGTGGTTTACTTGTATACCACTAACAGGAAAATTATTTGTCTAAAACATTATGCGCATAATTCACTGGTACATTGCAGCTGATGGACTGAAACATATCACATTGGTTTAATGTGAAACTTAACCAAGAGAAGTAAACACATTCTGATAAATGCTCTGTTCAGTGTGACATTAATTAAATAAGTCAATGAAAGTCCATCATGTGAAAAACGTTCATTAATGTTCTTAACTAGATAATGATAGCTTCCTCAATGTCGTGCAGCAAAGTAGGTAATTGGTTTTCATGGACTGAGACTTTGAATTTACTTTATCACGAGGAGGAGACTAACAAAATGCAATGACGTGGAGAATAATTAGTCTCATGGCTGGATTGGAATTCAACCATGTCAACATTCAATCACTTTATTCAATGTGATCTATTCATAATTTCCTTCTACGGATTATTAAATATGTATTAAAATTTTTTACTTTCCACAACAAGAATCATGACTGTGCATTTTAGTTATATGATTACATTTTTCACTTTTTCAATGATAACGTCTTGGATTCACATAAATCATTTTTTATACAATCACAGCATTCACAATATCCTATAATAACCTATGGTGGCATCACGATGACAAATGAAATATATGCAGTGCCAGGACGGCGGAAAATGTGTACAATGTTCTCTAATTCTACAGAAGTGGGGATAGTCTAGTCTACAGTGTTCCTCCTTCATTTGAAGAGATTAGGATTCCATTTGAATTGAGAGTGCTTAACGTTCAGCAGTGTCCCCAGTTCTCTTTCACAAGTTCACATTTTTACGGGCAAACATAGACATTCCGTGGTAACTGCGAGCTTTTGCTGTCTATTCAATGGCAGAGAAATTGTATTTCAGGCTATTGACCTCTGCAAGCCATTTAATAACTATGGGGAAGAGACTGTGGCAACAACTGAATTGAAGTGCTAATATGGTCTGTACTGTGTGTTGTTTGCTGGTCTAAACAGTTAGGCAAAGGTCATATCAACTGAGATTAAAAGTAAAAGAAAATCAGAAAATGTGATGTAATTCAACTAAAATGGATGGCACATATTGTGTAGACACCTTTCCCTCACAATACAGCATGGAGACATACCGGTATGCATGTTGTGACTACTACTCATTGCATTGATAGGAATGCATCGTGAGACTGATCACAGAAAGTTCTGTACTTTGACCCAAGCTTGAGTGCGTTCCAATTGGGACTGCTTTGGGTTTGTGTGAACCAAAGCTTCTTATTACTCCACTACCTGCTCTTCCTCAACCCAGTGCTCCTGACTCTACACCCTCTACAACGCCACCAACCCAGACAACCATCAACAGCATCTATCATGTAGACAGAAGTGCTGAGTGGCTATTACTCCTCAGCAGCCCTCATAAAACCAGGCAATTAAATGCTATTCGCCCATTCTACTTTGGCTAAGCCCCAAATGGCATCCTATTCCCTATGTAGTGCACAACTTTTGACCAAGGACCTGGCTCTGGTCAAACGTTGCGCACTACATAGAGAATAGGGTTCCATTTGGGATGCATTCTTTGTCTCAGAGCAGAGACCCCTAGTCGCTCTGCTTTGAAATGGAGATGGAGAATTAAAGACTGTGACAGTTCCTGTGAAATTGGAGCTGATGAAGTACCTCTCACCAGGGCCACGGACTGCATCACTTTCACTAAGGAAGGAATGGGCATCCTACAAGGAAATTATAGGTACTCAATGTGTCCTCTCAGAGTATTTTTCACTCTAGATGGAGGCCTCTTTAATACTGTACATTAAGTTATAATATGTAAGTGCTATATATAGGGTAGTTATCTGATTCAGTGGACATCTCAATGGTATTGGCCACTCTAGGTGTAGGCCTCTGAGGTACAGTACTGTAAGTACTGTAAGGAAAGATACAGTATATCTGTGCTGTATGTAGGGTAGTTATGGAGTCAATTGTAGCCTGGCCCATGCTAGAGTCTCAGAAGTACCCAAACACAAAGGGCTATCCCTCTCTGACTGTGTCCCACTATTTAACATTGCCAACTAGGCAGCAGTGGGTTTCTCCCCTGTCACAATGGGAAAAAGGTCTCATTCATAAAGGCCACCCTGACATTCCCAGACAACTAAAAATAAACCACCAATCAAGCAGGAGATGTAGGTACACAATGCAGCAGACAATGATGAGCAGAGAGCTCCAGCTGAAAGTACAAATGCCTCTGTCTCATTAGGCAGGCAAATCACATAAAATCTCGTCTTTACCTCTTCCTATATGTACATATCTACCTCAAGTACCTTGTATCCCTGCACATTGTTATGGTGTTGGTACTCGCTGTGTATATCGTCATTCTTGTCTATTTTATTCCAACATAGTGTTGTTTTTATTTTTATTATTTTTATATTTGCATCGTTGAGTAATGGTAAGTAAGCATTTCACGGTAAAGTCTACACCTGTTGTACTCAAGGCGAGTGACAAATACGATTTGATTTGATTTGCAACCATATTCAGTTGTTGTACACTCCTTCTCCAGGTTATGTGGAGCTGACAGTCAGTCACATTAGAATCTCAGTCATCGAAGGTATTCCGTTATTCAAAACCACCCAGAGAGAGGGGTCGGAACAAATACTTTGTTATGGTATTATTCACGTCTACACTTACAGTATGTATGTATACAGTTTTCTATTGTAGCTACACATACTGCAGGTCCTGGAAAACAATAATACATGACTATTATCAAAATACACCCTACACAGGATCCACAACCCACCAAAAATGAACAATCTTTCAAAATGAAAAACAACACATTCAAGAATAATGCATTCATTTAAGAATACATCCTCTAGGAAAAGGACAATTGCGAGTCACAGTGACTTCACAATCGTGTATCAATGATTGGAGGAAGCCAATTCATCTATTCGTTCAATGACTAACCATCCTTCTGTCGACCATACTGGGATTGAGCTGAGGAAACTTCACCCTCTGCACTTTTAACATGTGATCTATCACTCTCACAAACAGCCAGAGTGGCACTCGCCTCTGATGAACACTTCCAGCCAGCTCTGTTAGCTCAAGATACAAATGCAATAATAGTGATCAAAACAAATTATATCTCAAGTATGTACAGTATGATGCATTGATGCAATGTTTGATCCAAAAGTGGCTAATTGGTCATTGGTAATGAACCAGATGCCGTGCCATCACAACCATAACCTTTCCTAGGGATTTGTTTGGACTAGAGGACATCAGTGTGATTTTTCCAGATGACAACAAGCACTTTACCAATTCTGGCCTGAGCCATTGAGCTATCTGGATGTGCAAGGCAAGCACACACATAGTTGCATGGCAGATCAATGTCTCAGAGTAGGTCTCAAATGGCACCCTACTCCCTACATAGTGCACTAATTTTGACCAGAGCCCTAGTGTCCCTGGTCGAAAGTAGTGCACAATATAAAGAACAGGGTGTTATTTGGGATGTACACTCACAGTCTGGGTGCAGACATGGCCCAAGCAAAAAGCACAGGGTTCCTTCGCAGTGCACCAGGATCAGTGGCATTCAAGTCATACAATACGTCTTTAGAATACCCCAAATCAATTCACATTTGCAACAATCAAGGGCCGGTTCCTATCTGGAGTAATTAGACTTGCCGAATTAAATAAAAATAAATCAAATATAAATTAGAAAGGCCAACACAGATGGGGGGAGGGAGAACAGGGATGTGTCCCAAGTTAATTGGCTTATTAAAATGTTTTAATTTAGCGAAAAGCTAAATTGCGTATACAAGTACAAACAAAAAACAAACAAATCATAAATGGTGAGAGTAATGGAACTGGAAGGGAAGATGGAGCAACAGGGAAGCAGCTCTGATGGCAATGAGACCAGAAGTAGCATTGATGGTCTGATTATCAGATGAGCGGAGAAGGGAGCCGGTCAGAGTAGAGAGCCAGTCAGGCCCATAGCCTCAGCAGTACATCTGGGTGCCCCCTCATGTCCTCTGAGCTGGTGATGGTTAGCTTGGATGGCTAGTCACTCCTCTAGTCACTCCTCTAACACTAGCCCCCCTACTCCTCTGTGGCTCAGTTGGTAGAGAATGGTGCTTGCAATGCCAGGATAGTGGGTTTCATTCCCGGGACCACCTGTACTCAAAATATATGCATGCATGGCTGTAAGTCGCTTTGGATAAAAGTGTCTGATAAATGGCATGTACAGTATTATGGGCAAAAGTAGTGCAATGTACAGGGAATAATAATTGATTTTAGTGTCAACCTACTGATGACCGTATCAAACATACCATTGGTAATAGCAATAGCTGGAATGGCTGCAAGGCAATACCTATGTGGGCACTGTGCTCGGTGTAATGTCTGTGTCTGCACTATCCATTGTGTGAGAAACCTTGCCTGCCTCGGGCTAACACTTTTATTATTGGGAGAGTGTTTTAGAATCAGTTTCCATCACAATGGAGAACAGAATCTACTACTGCGCTTACTTGAAATTAGTTCTGTGCACTAGCCATACAGTATTGAATCGAATTGCTCAACATTCTTTGAACAGATTGGATAAAAGAGCAAACTAATCCTTCTTGGAGTCACTATAGCCATGAATATGTGTTACAGAGGACCAATGTATTTTCAAGGTTAATACCACCAATTGTGCTACCGCTGAGAGTGAGGTACCCACTACAATGGGGGAGTGGACTAATAATACTGGTCAGTTTCATGCTGGCTAGCCATGCCTGAGACAAAATATCTGGTTATGGTCCATAGGTATTACAGGTCGTATAGTCAGAAGTGAATCCATGCATTCACTGAGAGTTGATCATGTTTACCTCCTCTCAAATGTAGCCGATGATGACAGAGCCAATAAATCATCTGCTAATATCAGTTTCAAACAAGTTCTTTTCCCCATTCACGAATAACATTACAAGTGTTTGGCTACATTGACCTAAGCTAGTCATCAGTGTAAATTACACCATCATCAACTGAAATAAATCTGCTACTCTCACATATCCTTAAAGTATGTCCTCAGTTTTAAGTAGTTGAATTACAATGAACAGAGGTAGCCATTATCAGCAATGAGTGACAACAGGAACAACAGGGAAACAGAAAGGAATGGAAAGAAGTCAAAAACAAGTTTTTTGTAGAACATAGAAGACCAGCCTTGCCTCAGTCAATGCTGAGATCCTGAGAGCCTCCATCTACAGTATGTGCTGCCAATCCTCCTGAGTGCTTTAACCTGCTCTTGAAGTCACAAAGCTCTGTGATCACATTTCTCTTTGAGTGATGATATATTTCCCTCCCTCCTCTTTTACAAGGTCAGTTCTCAGCTTGAATGAAATATTTATTTAATACTAAAACGGATAGCACAACACACAACACATTCAAACAAGTGCTTTCAGAGTGGAGTGAAGGAGTGAAGAGAGATACGGTGATGTCAAAGCATGTACACTACCGTTCAAAAGTTTGGGCTCACTTAGAAATGTCCTTGTTTTTGAAAGAAAAGCTATTTTTTGTACATTAAAATAGCATCAAATTGAATAGAAATGCAGTGTAGACATTGTTAATGTTATAAATGACTATTGTAGCTGGAAACGGCAGATTTTGTATGGAATATCTACATATGCGTACACTGGCCCATCATCAGCAACCATCCCTCCTGTGTTCCAATGGCACGTTGTGTTAGCTAATCCAAGTTTATCAGTTTAAAAGGCTTATTGATCATTAGAAAATCTTTTGCAATTATGTTAGCACAGCTGAAAACTGTTGTGCTGATTAAAGAAGCAATAAAACTGGCCTTCTTTAGACTAGTTGAGTATCTGGAACATCAGCATTTGTGGGTTCGCTTACAGGCTCAAAATGGCTAGAAACAAAGACCTTTCCTCCGAATTTCGTCAGTCTATTCTTGTTCTGAGAAATGAAGTTTATTCCATATGAGAAATTGCCAAGAAACGGAAGATCTCGTACAACGCTGTGTACTATTCCCTTCACAGAACAGTTCAAACTGGCTCTAACCAGAATAGAAAGAGGAGTGGGAGGCCCCGGTGCACAACTGAGCAAGAGGACAAGTACATTAGAGTGTCAAGTCCTCAACTGGCAGCTTCATTAAAGAGTACCCGCAAAACACTAGTCTCAATATCAACAGTGAAGAGGTGACTCCGGGATGCTTGTCTTCTAGGCAGAGTTACAAAGAAAAAGCCATATCTCAGACTGGCCAATAAAAATAAAATATTAAGATGGGCAAAAGAACACAGACACTGGACAGAGGAAATCTGCCTACAAGGCCAGCATCCCGGAGTCGCTTCTACACTGTTGACGTTGAGACTGTTGTTTTGCCACCAGGGTCTGCCGGTATAACTGCTAAACTGCTTGCTGATTGTACACTTTACTGCATGATTGTAGCGGGTTTACTAACACATTAGTTCTACTATATCTGTTGACTAGCATCGTTAGCTAATGACATTGTTAGTGGTTATGATATGAAGATTTGGCTTGGAAAGTTTTTTTTCACCTGGTCACAGACAGCTGATGTGTTGTCCACTGAAGTCCACAAGCTAAGGGAAAAGGTGAGAGGACGAACATGCGCAGATGCAAGAAGGAATTATACAACAAGCAAAATGTGCATGCTGTTTGCATGTGGCTGCTGTGAAAGTGAACTGGGTGTTTTCATTCTGCCGATTCTGTTGAAAAATGTTTCTTAAATAGAAACAAATGGAACTAAATAGGGATAAACTAATTTGCAACTGTTCGACTAATGATTACATCCTAGATCAGCAAGAGTGTGCAAGGCGGTATTGAATGTGCCATTGACTGTCACCTGGATTACTCAAATTTTTCTCTCGAACTGTGTACCCATATTGAAAACTTTAATTCATAGGCTAGGTTGTAGCAACCTCATGGTGGGTATAGGGAACATTTGAGTACCATGTATTGGCCTAAAACTATAGATGTTACATTGACCTGGGTGAATGGAATATGAATGACAGTCATCCAATATGCTATAATAGAAATAAGGCCATGCTCATAAAAAAAAACATTGTCCTCCCTCATTTTAAACGTCACCGACTGCCACTGGTTTCTACTGCAGCTAAGACTAGGCCTAAATGCTAAACAGCATGACTATGGATTACCCCTTTTCCAGCTCTAAACCAAGTCTAATTCTCCCCTTACATGGACTAAAAAAGAGTCTACCAGAACAGCCTAAACCAACTGCTTGTACATACAGGACACAACAAACAAACTGAGATGGAGCACATTGCAAAATGGTGTTCAACATGAGCTGAGAGAAAAGGACAGCATTTATCCCTTTGCACCTCAACCCTGCCCACACTGATTAACCAATAAGAATGAGCATTTAATTAGAATAACTTTACTTTGTTAATTAGACCAGGTAACACTATGGAAAACATGATTTATGTGAATTGCATTCATTAGTTTAAATGACCATGTTTAGTCATGTACACTTTAGTTAAAAAGACAAGAGTTACATCAAAGAAAACATGTTTAGAATTACTACTCAGGGAGACTGAAAGCATGGGTGAACTACACACGAATGATCTAATTCACCACATATGGCTTAAACCTGAGCAACCAACTCCTTAGCACACAATTAAGGTCAGAAACACCTAAACTGGTAAATAGCTATGCATGGCAATGGACTGGTGCACTTTATACAAACCACACACAAATGGTGAAGAGGCCAGTCTAAGGCTGCCTTATCACAATCCCTTTGAGAATGGCTAAGTCATTAATTACACTTTGGACTGTGTATCAATACACCCAGACACTAAAAAGATACAGGCATCCTTCCTTACTCAGTTGCCAGAGAGAAAGGAAACCGCTCAAGGATTTCCCCATGAGGCCAATGGTGACTTTAAAACAGTTACAGAGTTTTATGGCTGTGATAGGAAAAAAAACTAAGGATGGATCCACAACATTGTAGTTACTCCACAATACTAACCTAATTTACAGAGTGAAAAGAAGAACGCTTGTACAGAATACAAATATTCCAGAACGTGCATCCTGTTTGCAGTAAAGCACTAAAGTAAAATGTGCATACAATGTGGCAAATGAATACACTTTATGTCCTGAATACAAAGCATCACTGAGTACCACACTTTACATTTAAAAGCATGGGGGTTTGCTGCATCGTGTTATGGTATGCTTGTCATAGACAAGGACTAGGGAGTTTTTTTTTTTTTTATAAAAAGAAACAGAGTAGAGCTAAGCACAGGCAAATCCTAGAAGAAAGCCTGGTTTAGTGTGCTTTCCAACACACACTGGGAGACAAATTCACCTTTCAGCAGGACAATAAGCTAAAACACAAGGACACATATACTCTGGAGTTGCTTACCAAGATGACATTGAATATTCCTGAGTGGCCTAGTTACAGTTTGACTTATATCGGCTTGAAGAAAATAAAAAAAATAATGTGCAAAATTGTACAATCCAGGTGTGCCAAGCTCTTAGAGACTTACCCAGAAAGACTCACAGCTGTAAAGGCTGCCAAAGGTGATTCTAACATGTATTGACTCAGGGGTGTGATTAAATATGTAAATGAGATCAATGTAAATTTGCAATACATTTGCAAAAATGTCTAAAAATATGTTTTCACTTTGTCATTATCGGGTATTGTATGTATATGGGTGAGAAACAATATATATTTAATCCATTTTGAATTCAGTCTGTAACAACAAAATGTGGAATAAATCAAACGATGTGAATACTTTCTGAAGGCACTATCATACATTTCAGCAAATTCCCATATGCCTATTATATGAAATGGCCCTCCTAACCTGGGAACAAATACATGCTTAAATCAATAAACCTCATTTGAATCCATTCTGACTGCTTTTCTGGAGTTCACACGCAAAACTACAAACATAAACAAGAGAGCTCAAATGAGAAAGCAACAGAGCACATGACAGCTGGAGTGATGGTTCAAAACACAGATTAAGAAAAATCATCATTCTGCAGAAGGCATTTTCTTCGTCTTTCCGTCAAATTTGAGTGGTGGTTCTGTTTTGTTTTTTTTTAACTCAGAGTGAAAAGGCGCTCTATCATCGTTCAGTACCATCATTGTTTGAAACACTCAGGATGGCAGGATGCCTAGGTAGTCTCTTTGCTGCAAGTTTCTCACGCAAAATAAGTCATAGGAAGGCATCCGGTGGTAATTAATTACAAATTTCATCACTGAAAAAGCACAATGCAGATTCTGAGATACGATCACACCTCACAGCAGCTTGTCCCACAGACAGCGGGAGAGAAGATAATAGGATTATTATTATTTTCACGGGAATCAATTTACGACTCTTTCATACACTCTTAGAAATAAAGGTGCTATCTAGAACCTAAAAAGGTTATTTGGCTGTCCCAATAGGATAAACCTTTGAATAACCACTTTTGGGTTTCATGTAAAAACCTTTCCACAGGGGGTTCTACATGTAACCCAAAAGGGTTTTACCTGGAACCATAAAAGGGTTCTCCTACGGGGACAGCCAAATAACTATTTTGGAAGCAAGAGGGTAGGGACACCAATACATATAAAAGCATTGATTTCATCTTTATCCTTGACAATAGTGAAACAAAGAACAGGCTGTTTTTGAGGGTCCTTGTCAGATGATTGTCATGGAATTTGGCAGCGAGGCAATCAGCAGATGCTGCATGGGTTGCACTTCACACGAGTACACTTGTGTGTTTGAGGGCTGCCAATGGCACATTAAACCTGTGCTTCTCCAAACCCCATGCCTGTTTGTCGGCATGCCACGCGCCTCTCGGTATCACACTCCTTTTGCTCCACTCTTGTGAAGAACAGCATATTAATGAAGCTCAGTTTATTGGAGTGGGTGGGCTGAAGGAGGCATGACGTTAATCATACAGCCTGCATTGGAAGAAGAAGACGTGCCACTGCTGGGTACCAGCAAAAGGAAGAACAGCAACACTTAGAGACTCTGAGAAACCACCCACATGTATTAATGAAATCTAGGCCACCGAACAGTACAGAACAGAGCAGAACAGAACCAAGACATGCCCCTGCACTTATTGGAACACTTATGTCTTAATGATGACCCTGGGTAATACTAATTCATCCAACACGGTATCGTTTTTTAGAAATACATGTTCGGGATGGAAAAACACTTTCAGTGTAAACTTAAACAATTAAAACCAAATATAGAGTATGTAGAAAATATAATGTACCTGTATATTTATAAATAATATAATATTTGAGAACAATCAGCATAATAAAAGCTAGACAGTCAGGGAGAATTGACAATTCCAAAAACAATGCATTTAGCAGTATTAAGTTTGTTATTATGTTTCAGCAAAGGAACAGCATTATGTATTGAGAAATGTATAGAATTGCAGGCAAATAGCTTTAAACTGCAATATCTTCTCTCAGCTCCATGGAGAAATGTGTAGAATTGTAGGAAATTGGCTTAAAAATGAAAACATTTCTCTATACCTCCAAGATGGGGGCCTCTAAAATGTTATCTAAAATTCAGCTGCGACGACGAGCCGACTGCGCCCACTGCCAAGCCCCCTGTCACACCCCCCTGCCACGCCCACCACCTAAGCCCCTTTTGATCCAGAAAAAAAAACCTGTAAGGGTGTTATTGTATGAGGCTGGACCTGGAATTCAATCGAACATGCACAGGGGAAGGGAAATCCACATCGCAAGAAAAGTCAAATGAGATTTTCTGCACTGAAGGTTTTATTTTAATTCAACCCTGGATGTCAATGTACCTAAAACGGTGGGCATGACCATTATTCACTTGTTTAACATGCTGGAACACTGAATCGTTATCACAAAAACAGATTGTGAAAGTGGGCCCTAGATCACAGATAAGGAGAGCTGAAGGCCTTAACAAAGCCCCCTGAGCGCAATGCTCATTTTGTCCTTCTCTGCTCCGTTCTAATCTCAATGTGCCACCTACAATACTATACCAAGCTCACTGGGTGAAATTGAGTGTCACCATGGTATATATATAAAAATAAAAAAAAGATTGTCTGGCAACTCTGCCATTTGTCAGAAGATGAACTGAGTGGTATTTTTCCTCATTACAGAACAGCCTCCAAATGCCTCTACTAATTTTAGCACCAATCCCTCAGGGGATCCTTTCCTGGAGTGACTGGGAAAAGTCATTTTCATGGCCGGAATTCTGGCCTCGATCAGCCCGGACTGTTGATGTTTTAAACCCACACCGACAAGTAAATCTGCCAGCTTTAATTAAAATAGTGTCTTTACTTTTTGTCCTCCATGACATAACGATCCCAAATCTTCCAGCGAGCTTATTCAAAGGGCTGACCCTCAGAGATATGGAGGCAGGCTTTATGACGTGCTTAAAAAATATATATTTCCTTGACCTGGTTTGTAAAGTTAAGAATGAGGAAGAGGTTTGAACTGATTTTATTGTAATTTTGAATTCAATTATACCTATACTGATTATATTAATAATTACGTTTGTATAAACTAAAATCACAAGATTTTTTTTTTTTTACACATAATGCATCTGCACACTCTACAACGTGTCTCTATGAATAGGTGTTTTTCTTCCAAAATGCCCCCACCCCCCAAAAAATATATATATCCTCCTGCAAGGTCTCTTGTCCATTGTATAGATAATAACAACACGATTCATATACGTTCCTTTGCAAATTGTCTGAAGGCTCACATTGACCTTTATTGATAAACTGATTTATATCATACAGTGCCTTGCGAAAGTATTCGGCCCCCTTGAACTTTGCGACCTTTTGCCACATTTCAGGCTTCAAACATAAAGATATAAAACTGTATTTTTTTGTGAAGAATCAACAACAAGTGGGACACAATCATGAAGTGGAACGACATTTATTGGATATTTCAAACTTTTTTAACAAATCAAAAACGGAAAAATTGGGCGTGCAAAATTATTCAGCCCCCTTAAGTTAATACTTTGTAGCGCCACCTTTTGCTGCGATTACAGCTGTAAGTCGCTTGGGGTATGTCTCTATCAGTTTTGCACATCGAGAGACTGAAATTTTTTCCCATTCCTCCTTGCAAAACAGCTCGAGCTCAGTGAGGTTGGATGGAGAGCATTTGTGAACAGCAGTTTTCAGTTCTTTACACAGATTCTCGATTGGATTCAGGTCTGGACTTTGACTTGGCCATTCTAACACCTGGATATGTTTATTTTTTAACCATTCCATTGTAGATTTTGCTTTATGTTTTGGATCATTGTCTTGTTGGAAGACAAATCTCCGTCCCAGTCTCAGGTCTTTTGCAGACTCCATCAGGTTTTCTTCCAGAATGGTCCTGTATTTGGCTCCATCCATCTTCCATCCATTTTAACCATCTTCCCTGTCCCTGCTGAAGAAAAGCAGGCCCAAACCATGATGCTGCCACCACCATGTTTGACAGTGGGGATGGTGTGTTCAGCTGTGTTGCTTTTACGCCAAACATAACGTTTTGCATTGTTGCCAAAACGTTCAATTTTGGTTTCATCTGACCAGAGCACCTTCTTCCACATGTTTGGTGTGTCTCCCAGGTGGCTTGTGGCAAACTTTAAACGATACTTTTTATGGCTATCTTTAAGAAATGGCTTTCTTCTTGCCACTCTTCCATAAAGGCCAGATTTGTGCAATATACGACTGGTTGTTGTCCTATGGACAGAGTCTCCCACCTGAGCTGTAGATCTCTGCAGTTCATCCAGAGTGATCATGGGCCTCTTGGCTGCATCTCTGATCAGTCTTCTCCTTGTATGAGCTGAAAGTTTAGAGGGACGGCCAGGTCTTGGTAGATTTGCAGTGGTCTGATACTCCTTCCATTTCAATATTATTGCTTGCACAGTGCTCCTTGGGATGTTTAAAGCTTGGGAAATCTTTTTGTATCCAAATCCGGCTTTAAACTTCTTCACAACAGTATCTCGGACCTGCCTGGTGTGTTCCTTGTTCTTCATGATGCTCTCTGCGCTTTTAACGGACCTCTGAGACTATCACAGTGCAGGTGCATTTATACGGAGACTTGATTACACACAGGTGGATTGTATTTATCATCATTAGTCATTTAGGTCAACATTGGATCATTCAGAGATCCTCACTGAACTTGTGGAGAGAGTTTGCTGCACTGAAAGTAAAGGGGCTGAATAATTTTGCACGCCCAATTTTTCAGTTTTTGATTTGTTAAAAAAGTTTAAAATATCCAATAAATGTCGTTCCACTTCATGATTGTGTCCCACTTGTTGTTGATTCTTCACAAAAAAATACAGTTTTATATCTTTATGTTTGAAGCCTGAAATGTGGCAAAAGGTCGCAAAGTTCAAGGGGGCCGAATACTTTCGCAAGGCACTGTACATCTGGAAGGCATTATGAGTTTAGAGTCAAATCACATGGTAAACTATAAGGTGCATCTTAAAATATATCATAAAAAAATCTCTTACTAACTACAACTCCATTGTTTCTACATGCAAACTATACACTTCACAGTGTGGTATTCATGCCATGCAACAACATACCTATCAGCCAGCCCCACTTGTATTTGGAAAAACAATTACCCTGAGAGATGTGAGAGTGTCTTTTGAAATGATTTGTGCTAAAAGGAAAAACAAGACGACCACCAATTGAGAACACTGGGCGTGATGTCGAAATAGAACGGAAGCCCCCCGAGACAGGCACTAACTACCTCCCCTCTCCTCTCCCCGAGTGTGTCTTCACCAGCTGATAGAACTTCCATTGGTGGAACCCAGAACTATTATCAGAAGATGACAGAGGGCCCCAGTGTATCCTTGTCAGACTAATACACATCCTTTATGTGTCCAAGTCTACTTTGTTGAGCCACGGCAGACAGAATAGACAGAACAGACACGGGGGCCCATTGATTTCATGGATAGTTCACAGTATTTACACTACTTCCACTAATCTATTACATCTCAGACAGGGCACTATTGTTTTGCCATGCTCAACTCACTGATGGCACTTATTCTTTGAGAGATGTTCCACTAAGCGTAACTGACATACTGTATGTTAGGGAGTGGCTACAGTGCTACGGGCCAGCAGCAGAATCCATCTCCAACGAGTCTTTTCTTATGCCCTGTTCTTTCTCTTGTTGACACCGCACTTCAGCTATATGTTACAGGCTGTCGATTACAGCTAGAGTGGCAGAGGGGTCAAAGAGCACAAATCACATTCAAAGCATCTGTGCAACACACTGCTTCAGCACCCTGGACAGCTACCCCAAGTTAGCATATTGTTCTACAGAGAACACACAAGGAGGCAAGAGAAACGCAGTGTTGGATGATGGAAAGCAGCATTATACCATCATGTTCTATTCAACTATATGCTAGAAAAAATATGTATCAAGTTGATGTAACTTTGATTGTGTTGGTTGCCTTTTGAACTGCCCTTTAGTCCTAGTGCAATATAATCAATGATCATGGAAAGCAGCCATTACCCAGCTGTGGCCAGGCAAGCCCCTGTTAAACTGACTAACAGACCTTCACTTAGCATCTGTGTTGATGTACTAATTGTATAAGAAATATGAATAATACAATCAGTTGTTTCTTAGGAAATATTTCTTAAATATGTCAAAATATTATATTCCACAAGACAACAGGACTATTGGAAAATGAGTCCGAATTAGGACTAAAAGAGATCCAAATGAAATCAAAATCAAACAATTTCATTAAACAATGAAATGTTCTTTGGCTTTAAAGTTGGCCGTAGTAGGCCTACCTCTCGAAAATGTTGTTCAAAGCTTTTGGACCAAATAAAACCAATGTTCTAACAGGATAAGCATTGGATCAACACTGACCTTTATGTCCTGTAATAGTACAACTGCCATCACTGTAATGTCTTTGCTTTAAGTTTGTCTAAAACAAGAAAATACGAACATTCTCAGAAGTCAACAAAAGGATGGGGGATAATGCACTAGCTACTCCCTATCAGATCCTTTCATGAGGACAAAGACCTCCGCTGTCTGTAACCAAGTTTCCATCCACAGTTTTTATGCAAGTAAAGTCATAACTTATAAAAAAAGAAATTCAGGACAGCTGTGATGGAAACAGGAAGTTTCGGTACAATTTTCTAAATGCCGACAGATAATTTGTTCATTCGGCTACAGATGAAATAACCTGCGAGGAACTTCGCAGGGTGGTAAAAGTACACTGTGACATTGATGCTCCTTTCCAATAAATATTGAGGCTCTGATTCTGGTGAAATGATGATCGATGCTTGACTGCCTTTTGAAAATATTCTTGCTCTTTCCATAATAATCTCATCATGTAGACTACCCATCCAGCACAGTTTACCCGCACTGTATCAACGAGCTGTTGGCTACAGCGCATGTGCCAAGACCAGAATAAGCTGTTTTAGTGACCGTTTTTGTGACAAAACTATTGGTAGAGTTGAAAATGCCATGGAAACACTTATCATTTTAGATTTGTATTCTGTATATGAAAACTTAACCAAAAGAGTGAATGTTGTGTGCTACCAAAAAAAGTAAATGCTGTGTGCTACCTCATCACCCAGTTAGTTTTATCCCCAACCAGTCCTTTTGGTGGAAACACCACCAGTGGGGAAATTCCCATAATTTCTTTATGCAGATTTTTGAATATTCGCTTGACAATCTGTCACCAATTGGATGGAAACCTAATTACTAATCGTGTTTCCATCCAACCTTTTTATGCAAGTAAAGTACATGTCGGATAAAACAATATCATGACAGGCCTGATAGAAACAGCTAGTTTGTCTGTAAACAGTTAACCCACTGTTCCCCGTTTGGCGTCATTGTAAATAACAATGTGTTCTTAAACATACTTGCCTAGTTAAATAAAGGTTACATTTTAAAAAGTAGTGGGGGCACACTGTATCCGCGAGCTGTTGGCTAGAGAGCATGTGCCAAGACCAGAGTGGGCACATTCTGTCACGTTCTGACCTTAGTTCCTTTTTTTATGTCTCTATTTTTGGTTTGGTCAGGGCGTGAGTTGGGGTGGGCATTTTATGTTTTTGTTCTATGTTTTATATTTCTGTGTTTGGCCTAGTATGGTTCCCAATCAGAGGCAGCTGTCTATCGATGTCTCTGATTGAGAACCATACTTAGGTAGCCTGTTCCCACCTGTGTTTGTGGGTAGTTGTTTCCTGTTTTGTGTTTTGTCACCTGATAGGACTGTTTTGTTTTTTTCATTGTTTCACCTTTGTTATTTTGTGTTCAGATTAATAAAGTTAACATGGACACGTACCATGCGGCATTTTGGTCCGATCCTTCATATTCCTCATCAGACGAGGACGAGAATCGCTAGACATTCGCTATATAAAGCAACATTTTTTTGTGACAAAACCATCAGTAGAGTTGAAAACGCGTTGGAAACCCATTTAACGTGTCGTTTTTATTCTGTACATGGTCATTTATCCGCGCAATCATCACGCACAGACTATTTATCCGGCAACAATTTGATGAAAAATGCTTAATTGTTTTTATAATATTTGCTTATTGGATGGAAACCTATCTTGTGGTACACATAATAGGCCTAAACCATGCATCTGTATATATAATATGGCATTTAGCAAACACTTTTATCAATAGCATTTACATTCATGCATGGGTACATTTTACATAGGGGAGGTCCCTGGAATTCGAACCCACTACTCAGACGTTACAAGCACGATGCTCAACCAACTGAGCTATAAAGGACCACGTGCTGCTACAATGCTATGTTTCAGCATCCAACACAAATTAACTGCCATTAAGAAAAACATCTCAAAGGCTATTGAAATAGCAATTAGGCCCACCTATCCAGGGTGACTGCTATTTAATCATCTGAGTATACAGTATCAGTACCTGTGATGGAGACAGACACAATATATTTTCAAAAACAGTTTATATAACCAGATGGACATCACCGACTCCTAAGGTAAATATTTAATTTACTTTTGACAGGCTGTTACTATATTCATTTTAGCATGACTAGCGCATCATCTTTGTGACAAAACATTGAAGAGGTCTCTTGAGCACAAGAGGTTGGTGGCACCTTAATTGAGGAGGATGGGCTCATGGTAGTGGCTGGAGCGGAATCGGTGGAATGGTATCCAACACATCAAACACATGGTTAACATTTGTTTGATGCCATTCCATTCGCTCTGTTCCAGCCATAATTATGAGCTGTGCTCCCCTCACCAGCCTCCACTGCTTTTGGGTATTATTCAGGTTCATCATAGTAGATGCATCTAGTTTGGCACATCAACTTTACAAAAAAACAGGCGAAGGTTAAACTACCATCAGGTTTCAAGGTTTACTCAGCAAATTCCCAAAGAGTCAATGGGACCTCTGACCAACAAACATCTAACCACATCCAGTGGTCAGCTGAGAGAAGCGACCATCTACCTACTATATGTAATTTTGTATAGCCCCAAGTCTATTTCCAAGAGAAATCAGTCTGAGATCTTGACGAACTGCTTTGCTGACAATGTTAGATGAGAGTTCTATTGATCTACAGATTGACTGACTGGATGATTGATTAATGTGGCTGTTTATTCTGTTATACCCAAGCCTCCTGATTGAAGGTTTGGGGGACAAAATGTCAATGACCTGTCACAGAGTAGTACAGATTTCCCAGTGACCACAGCATAGGTCAATATATTTCAACTTTGAAACAGGATTTCTGCTAAAACTCAAAATAAGTGCAGTTTGAGTGATATACTTTTTAGGTATTAGATATTTCTCACAATTACATACATGAACATTTGATGAATGAGGGGTACTGTTCTAACACACACAAATGAAAACAATTGAAAGAAAAGAAAAAGAGGGACTAGAAATTAACACAGTAAACATGGTGTCTGGTCTGGACATTGTACGTGAACCATTGAAATCAGAATTTAATGGAGTGTTTTTAAAGAGAAGCAGTGCCCTGCGGCTAAAGGATGAAATGATCTGTGTATATCTCATTAGCCCCCCATGATGACAGACGTATGCTGCAGTGATTAATGGCTGTCGGTAGAAAGTTAAAATGTGCATCCCAAATGGCACCCTATTCCCTATGGGCTCTGGTCAAAAGTAGTGCACTATGTAGGGAATAGGGTGTCATTTGGCAAGCAGGCAGAGTTCTTGACATGACCTTTGGAGCTCTGGTTAGGAACAAATGGACTGACATATTTTCTTCTGAAATTATCCCGTTTAACATTTCCATCTGCTAGCCTTTCTCAAAACTTGTAAAAACTATTTCAAAGACAGGTCGCTGCCATATCAGAATCTATCAGCAATGAACACAGCAAGGTTTTACATTATTTTGAACTGCCAAAATGATATTTTTAGCATTTTATGTACTAAATATGTCTCATTATTAATTGCTACTTGGTGTCTTTCGTTGGCGATCAGTGGTGCTATTTCGTTGGCCATGCAAATTCGGAAAGTGCTACAATTACATTGGTTCATGCTGCATGGGTGAATGGTCACTTCGTGCTTGGAGTTTGTGAAATACATAAAAAGTGACATTCACAATATTCTGAGACAATGTCATCTTGGATGATGGGATTTTAATGACTAAGAACCTTTCAGTCCTATTATATCCAGGACATTTAAAACATTAATTCTACATTATCTGGGATGGAAAAGTTGAGGGAAAGAGGGAGGAGATGGCAAGACACTAAATGTCAGCCATTACAACAAGCCTTTCAATTAATTCCTTCCGACAAACACAGATGTTACCTTACCCCCGTTTACCTTCCCACTTTCTCTCTTCGTTCGGTAGTCCAGATAATTATTGATTGAGCGCTTGTGTCCCATTCATCTTACTCACTGCTACTGTGCTACCAACTTGATGGGAAGGACCCAGGAGCTCTCTGCTCATTGATCCAACGTCCTCACTGTGAGAGGGGCCATATTCTTAACAGGGATGTGTCCCAAATGGCACCCTATTCCCCATGGGCTCTGGTCAAAAGTAGTGCACTATGTAGGGAATAGGGTGTCATTTGGGATGAACTCATATTCTTAACAGGTCAATACTCCCCCCTATTCCCACTAGGGGAATGGCTTATGAGCTGTTCAAGTGTTATTATAATACAAATACACTTGTCCTAAGGTGGGCTTTCTACATGGTTGCTAGCTATCGCTTTGTCTTACCCTGTTGTAAGCGTTTCCTTAATTTGCATGTCATCCATGCTTTAGTGGCATCCAAGGTTTCCCCTAAAATGTCAAGGTTATATGTTATTGTGGAAATGCTTTTTTTGGGTGGAAGGCCCAGAGCTTGATCTATTCATGTTGTCCTTTTAAAAAATCACGTTTGGGAACTGAAAGCCCCAAATGAAAAATAATTAACTATTTTATGAAAGAAGCACCATTTTCGAGTTGTGATAGCACCGTAGCCAAGAGAGTTTGTGTAACACCATGCAAAATATTTAAGAATATTTTCTGCTCTTGTCACGCCCTGACCTTAGATATCTCTGTTTTTCTATATATTTTGGTTAGGTCAGGGTGCGACTAGGGTGGGTACTCTAGTTTTTGTATGTCTAGGGGGTTTTGTATGTCTATGTTGGCCTGATATGGTTCCCAATCAGAGACAGCTGTTTATCGTTGTCTCTGATTGGGGATCATATTTAGGTAGCCATTTTCCTCATTTGTGTTGTGGGATCTTGACCATGTGTGGTTGCCTGTCAGCACTATTTTGTTCAGCGGCATGTTTCGTTTGTTGATTTAGTTTTTCTTCAGTGTTTCATTTATTAAAAGAGAATGTACCTATACCATGCTGCGCCTTGGTCTCACTCATACGACGAACGTGACAGCTCTCAAGATCCTTGGAATGTTTGTTGGTGTTATAGCTTCTCAAAAAAGGAAAACTAGTTTCAGTTGCTATAGATGTAAGACTCCATAACCAATGTTTAATTTTATAGGAAAATCTTCCACAAATAATTAAAGATAAGAGGGCATCCATCATTAATAAAAGCCTGTAAAACTCCTTACTGGATTAGTAGCAGATCAGTTTGTGCTTTAGCCAACTCCTGCTGTGTTTGTTGTTTTGCCCAAAAAATGACATTTTACATAGGCCTACTTTATGCAAGATTTGTTCTCAGCCAGTCTTCGAGAATACAATTCAACATTTGCAAACCTCAGCATACACGATATGGTATTGTTGCAGGGAGATGGGCTTAGTGATTTATAGTCAGGCTATAAAGTAGATTAGAAGTGCATTTTATGAAACCATTCACATGTACAGTCACCGAGATTCCTGTCTCGGTTGACATGCAATAGTAGAGTGATATACTGCTTGCTTATTAGAAGTGGAGGTTGGGTGGACTGCAAAGGCTATGATATATTAATGGCCTCCATATCCCAATGACAACAACGAGGAGTGTTATTACAAAGTCTCAGCCACTGAAATAACTTCATCACTTTTTGTTGCGTAATTCCAATGGTACTGGGCAAATCCATGGTTAGGGAATTACACCAAGACTCAGATTTTTCACTTTAAAATGTATATGAGGCCTCCTGAGTGGTGCAGCATCACTATAGACCCGGGTTCAATCCCAGACTGTGTCACAACCGTCTGTAACCAGGGGTCCCATAGGGTAGTGCACAATTGGCCCAGCGTCATCTGGGTTAGGGGAGGGTTTGGCCGGGGGGCTTTCCTTGGCTCATAGGGCTCTAGGGACTCCTTGTGGCAGGCCGGCCACCTTCAGGCTGACATCATTTGAACGGTGTTTCCTCTGACACATTGGTGCGGGCAGGTGTTAAGAAGCACAGTTGGCTGGTCATGTTTCAGAGGATGCATGAGTCGACCTTCGCCTCTCCCTAGCCTGTTGGGGAGCTGCAGAGATGATATTATGCCCAAGGATTGTAATTTTTATTTTAAAAAAACCAACATAACATCTTTAAAGTAGCCACCCTTTGCCTTGATGACAGCTTTGCACACTCTTCCCATTCCCTCAACCAGTTTCATGTGGAATACATTTCAATTAACAGGTGTGCCTTGTTAAAAGTTCATTTGTGGAATTTATTTCCTTCTTAATGCGTTTGAGCCAGTCAGTTGTGTAGTGACATGGTGGGGGTGGTATACAAAAGACAGCCCTATTTGGTAAAATAACAAGTCCATATTAAATAAGCAAAGAGAAACAACAGTCCATCATTAATTTAAGACATGAAGGTCAGTCAATACGAACATTTCAAGAACTTTGAAAGTTTTTTCAAGTGCAGTTTCAAAAACCATCAAGCACTATGATGAAACTGGCTCTCATCAGGACCGCCACAGGAAAGGAAGACCCAGAGTTACCTCTGCTGCAGAGGATACATTCATTAAAGTTACCAGCCTCAGAAATTGCAGCCAAATTATTGCTTCACATGGGTTCAAGTAACAGACACATTTCAACATCAACTGTTCAGAGGAGACTGCATGAATCGGGCCTTCATGGTCAAATTGCTGCAAAGAAACCACTACTAAAGGACACCAATAAGAAGAAGAGACTTGCTTGGGCTAAGAAACACAAGCAGTGGACATTAGACCGGTGGAAATCTGTCCTTTGGTCTGACGAGTCCACATTTTTTATTTTTGGTACCAGCCAAGCATGGAGGAGGGGGTGTGACGGTGTGGGGGTGATTTGCTGGTTTATTTATTGTGATTTATTAAGAATTCAAGGCATACTTAACCAGCATGGCTACCACAGTATTCTGCAGCAATATGCCATCCCATCTGGTTTGCACTTATTAGGACTATCATTTATTTTTCAACAGGACAATGACCCAACAAACCTCCAGGCTGTGTAAGGGCTATTTGACCTAGAAGGAGAGTGATGAGGTGCTGCATCAGATGACCTGGCCTCCACGATCACCTGATCTCAACTCAATTGAGATGGTTTGGGATGAGTTGGACCGCATAGTGAAGGAAAAGCAGCCAACAAGTACTCAGCATATGTGGCAACTCCTTCAAGACTGTTGGAAAAGCATTCCAGGTTAAGCTGGTTGAGAGAATGCCAAGAGTGTGCAGTCCAAATAAATCCAAATAAATACATATCCTTGACTGAGTAGGTCAAAACTTTTGACTTGTAATTTCCATTTTAAAAAGAAAAATCTGAGTCTTGGTGCAATTCCCTTACCATAGAATTACAAAAGTTTGGTAACAGAATAAAACTGAGGGAGATTTAACTATAATTTTGATACCAAACTTTGTATCTGCACAGTTTTTCCAGTAAATGATTTTTATTTTACTGTGTAAATTGTTCAAAGTAATCATTGTGCATAGAGTTGTATGATTTGTTAAACTTTGAAATCAATGGTTTTTGTTTGCCATCCAAAATCGGATTCTCAACTTAATTCTGTTTATCGTGGAATTGTCCTACTCCATCCTAAGTACAGCATGCATCAATACTTTTTAGAAAATCTAAGAGTAGCTTCTTGACACACTCTTCATAGAGCTCATGTCTCGAGAGGTTTAGAGAATATAAGAAGGTTCCGGTGTTTTGCCAATGACAGACAGTTAGTTACAGTATCTGGCAAGACTTAACTGAAAGAAGACGGGGGGGGGGGGGGATATTTCACCCTGCACAATACTACACCACAGGAAAGCAAGCAAGCAATCCATACAATATAAACCATTAGAACCCATTGCAACAACAAGCATGCTGTTAAAGCTGCAATATGTAACTTTTTGGGCGACCACACCAAATTCACATAGAAATCAGAACTATATCTGTGTATTAGTCATTCTCAATGAAAACAAGTCTAAGACGCTGTACATCTATTATATTCTAAACTTAAGTTTTGTTTTTGCTTTCTGTTTTGTACACCAGCTTCTAACAACTGAAAATGCCATATTTTGGGTTATTGAAAATATATTTCACAGCAATTTATATGGTAAAATGATTCTCTACATTGCTTGTTTTGTCACATAAATTGAAATTAGGCGAACTATTCAAATTTTAGCAACCAGGAAATGGCAGAGTGATTTCTGCATATTGCACCTTTATCAGAGCTAGATGTTTAATACAAGGTAATTAGTTCATTAGTTTCATGCTGAGCTGAAGTAACTCTGTATTAGCTCCTGTTAGTTACGAAAAACCTGAGGAATACAGTGTTCAAATCTACAAATTAAGGACATCAAAACATTAGTCTGTGACTCTGGGTGCTTCCTGTAATAAAGGACATATGTGGTATTGGACATTTAATCTATACACGCGTATAAATGACCCATCTTGTTGAGATGGCAAACAGACAACAGAGTATGTTAGAGCTCCCTATTAAGGACCCTGGGCCCTTTTCATAGTTGGATTGGGTTGAGCTTGGGTGTAGCACTCTGATTGTGCACGTAATTTCCTTTCCAGAGAGAGACAAGCTGCACTTGGTGGTCACTTTTATAACCTTGCTCCAAATGAACATGTCTCTTTCATAATCCTCTAAATAAGCGATCTGAGTTAAATGGACTGCACTATAGGGAAAACAAGCCATGAACCAGAAGATAGAACGCAAATTCAATATGTATCTCCTCATATTCATACCTTATAATGTAAGGTTAAATATTGTCATTCATACCAAGACAAATCCCGTCTATATTATTCTGATCAATGTTTATTCACAAACACATCTACACTTTTGTCCAGTGATGTTTATAGCTCACTGCCTGTTCCTCATATGATTACAGGTTTGGCCTCATGATACAGGGGAAGGTAGTAATCTGAGCCGAGGGGATTGACTGGTGTTCCGTAAACTAAACACAACCTTCAATGTCAATAGCTCAGCATTGTTTAGACTCAGCGTGAAACATGCCCGATGAGATATGCTTTGTGGGCTTGGTGAAGTGACCCTGAGATTTCAGGGTCGCTTCCGGCAACAATGAAAAATGGCAAATCAGCATATAAATGACTGCTTTATGGCTCCGACATTAAAACCAGAGTCCATTATATTAATTAGAGAGGCTTACGTACGTGGCAGGCACCGGGCCGGGCCAGTGATAAATGAAAGGTTACTGTAGAAATTAAGCTGGCCAATAATATATACAAGCATCAGAACAACTGTTCCTTTTTGTTTATGGCGGAGACCTTGTAATTAATCACAGTGGCTCAGAGAGGAGGGGAAAGGTCACTGAAACATACTGGAGAAAGGAGATGGATTTAACTCTCCTAAGATCCAACAAGGAAAATCTTACTGTATAAATATGAACCTTACCAGCAGCTAACCAAAGCATTTAAAAATATGTTGAGAGAAAAATATGAAATATTTTGTGGTGGGGAATGTGGAGGGGAAGGATTTGGTAGGAGTGTGTGTTACTCTGTAGGCTATAGAACGGTGGTTTAGAGTGAACTTCTTACTTCTCTAATTCATTTGTGTTATGTCATCAATAAGCAGACAGTGTATACCAGCGGGATGCATATGAAAACTGAACATTTCTCGGAAAGATATGAAATAAAACTCTAAACTAGATCCTGAGGGTGTTTTGCTTAATTCACCATCTCAGCTCTCACTATATTGCCTCTCTCATTACAGCAATGCTAAAATAAGATATGCTAAACATTGCAAAAGTAATTCTGACTCATCTGTATGGGGTTAGTTTTAACCTTTTGTTTAAATCTCCCATTTTGAATTAAATTATATCACATTTAAATTATGTTTATGTAACCAAGTTTGTGCCCTCCAAGCTCGTCATCAAGCTCGAGACCCTGGGTCTCGACCCCGCCCTGTGCAACTGGGTACTGGACTTCCTGACGGGCCGCCCCCAGGTGGTGAGGGTAGGCAACAACATCTCCACCCCGCTGATCCTCAACACTGGGGCCACACAAGGGTGCGTTCTGAGCCCTCTCCTGTACTCCCTGTTGTGGTCACGCACGCCTCCAACTCAATCATCAAGTTTGCGGACGACACAACAGTGGTAGGCTTGATTACCAACAGCAACGAGACGGCCTACAGGGAGGTGAGGGCCCTCGGAGTGTGGTGTCAGGAAAATAACCTCACACTCAACGTCAACAAAACTAAGGAGATGATTGTGGACTTCAGGAAACAGCAGAGGGAACACCCCCCTATCCACATCGATGGAACAGTAGTGGAGAGGGTAGTAAGTTTTAAGTTCCTCTGTGTACACATCACAGACAAACTGAATTGGTCCACCCACACAGACAGCATCGTAAAGAAGGTGCAGCAGCGCCTCTTCAACCTCAGGAGGCTGAAGAAATTTGGCTTGTCACCAAAAGCACTCACAAACTTCTACAGATGCACAATCGAGAGCATCCTGTCGGGCTGTATCACCGCCTGGTACGGCAACTGCTCCGCCCACAACCGTAAGGCTCTCCAGAGGGTAGTGAGGTCTGCACAACGCATCACCGGGGGCAAACTACCTGCCCTCCAGGACACCTACACCACCCGATGTCACAGGAAGGCCATAAAGATCATCAAGGACAACAACCACCCGAGCCACTGCCTGTTCATCCCGCTATCATCCAGAAGGCGAGGTCAGTACAGGTGCATCAAAGCTGGGACCGAGAGACTGAAAAACAGTTTCTATCTCAAGGCCATCAGACTGTTAAACAGCCACCACTAACATTGAGTGACTGCTGCCAACACACTGACTCAACTCCAGCCACTTTAATAATGGGAATTGATGGGAAATGATGTAAAATATATCACTAGCCACTTTAAACAATGCCACCTAATATAATGTTTACACACCCTACATTATTCATCTCATATGTATACGTATACACTGTACTCTTATCATCTACTGCATCTTTATGTAATACATGTATCACTAGCCACTTTAACTATGCCGCTTTGTTTACATACTCATCTCATATGTATATACTGTACTCAATACCATCTACTGTATCTTGCCTATGCCGCTCTGTACCATCACTCATTCATATATCTTTATGTACATATTCTTTATCCCCTTACACTTGGTAAGTGGTAATAGTTTTGGAATTGTTAGTTAGATTACTTGTTGGTTATTACTGCATTGTCGGAACTAGAAGCACAAGCATTTCGCTACACTCGCATTAACATCTGCTAACCATGTGTATGTGACAAATAAAATTTGATTTTATTTGATTTAGAACCCTTTTTGGTTCCAGTTAGAACTATTTTGGGTTCCATGTAGAACCCTCTGTGTAAAGGGAACTCAAAAGGGTTCTACCTGGAAACAAAAGGGTTCAACCTGGAAACAAAAAGGGTTCTTCAAAGGGTTCTCCCATGGGGACAGCCGAAGAATCCTTTTAGGTCCTATATAGTATTTTTATTTCTAAGAGTGTAGCTACAATTCCGTCCCTCACAACTCACAGCTCTGAGGTGTAACTCACAGCTCTGTGGTGTCATTCACTACATCCCCTCACCAACAACATCCCTACTCCCACAGTGGTAGGGGCCTATATATTGAAATTCTGAATTTATTTTTGATTCTTTACCACCTGCCTGTGTAAAAACACACTGTCTTAATTGAAGTTCATTGCAGAGTTTAGCGCCCCTAATATGAGGAATAGAATCACATAATACCATGAAACCCTCCCACAGCACAAAGTATCTGACGTATCTTGGGAGAGAGAAAGACCATATGACACTCTTATGGGATACTAAAGAGAACATGGGAGCTGTGACGACATCCTGCACCTGCTATGGACAGACCCAGAGCCAGACCCAGGCTGAGTCCCAAATGACACCCTATTCCCTACATAGTGCACTACTTTTGACCGGAGCCTGATGGGCCCTGCATTACTTTTGATCAGAGCTCTATGGGACCTGGTCAAAAGTAGTGTATTATACAGGGAATACGGTGCCATTTGGGACACCCAAGAACCAGAAAGCTGAGGAGATTGACTGTAGCGAGACTGGGGCTCTGGACTTTCTCTCCTGGGAGCCTCTTACAACTCTGTCTGCCATGGGGTGCAGGCAGAGTAATAGAACGGACCCATCTGCACACATGCCCCAAGTGTTCACCCAACAAAAATAGATGAAAACCAGCACCTGTCCTGTAGCCAAGTCCCCCCTCTCTATCTCTCCACAGACACTTGGAGGCGAGAGGCTAGAAACAGCTTACCTTTTTCTCTCTATTTCTCCACAGACACTCTCGAAGGCGAGGGGGAGAGGCTAGAAACAGCTAACCTTTCTCTCGCTATCTCTCCACAGAATCTGACCAAGGCGAGGGGGAGAGGCTAGAAATGGCTAACCTTTCTCTCGCTATCTCTCCATAGACTCTGTCCAAGGCCAGGGGGAGAGTGAGGCTAGAAACAGCTGTATTCAGGAAGGTGGATGACTTTGGACACGGATGAAAGAGGCTTCTACTGTTGGCTTCTGCTTCTGCAGTGACACTGTCCATGGACAACACTTAAATGACTGTGCAAAATATTCAGCTGCTTGGCAGTGAAGGCTGGCTAGATTCAAAAAGAAAGGATGGTTGTTGGAGAAGCCATACATAAATAAAACGGATAAATAGGCTGTCTTTTTGTTTGTTTGTTTGTTTGGACTTGTCTGTATTATACGAGGCTTACTTTACCAGCAAAGAAGTCTACATTTATGTTGGTAAACTCATTTAAAAAAGATATACCTCATAAAACAGTGAGAGACCCGCACTGCAACATGATTTAGCCTAACATCCAGGAGTAAATGGGATTCTCAGATGACACCATCAGTATAATAGAGTTAGAGCCATTAAGAGATGCTTTAGCTAAATGTTGCCTAGACAATAGCCATTTCCTAAGATCAGATCAATCCCTAGCCTGTCAAACTGTAGTACCTCGCCGCCAGATTGAATCCCCAGGCAGGCCAGAGAATGGGGTAACTCAGGTGGAATGATTTACCCGTTGAGCAGGAATATACTTTGAGTGCCACCATTTGTCTCTAGGAGCCCCGACATCATCTACCGAAAAGTCATAAACCGACACAGCGGCATCCAAATGGAGGACATCTTTCATTTCTATTGGCATCAACCTCCGTTATGGCGGGGCGCTGCTGCAAAGTGGCCATGTAGCCAGCCCACCGCTTTCCACATGTACGCGGGAGGTCACCATTTCTCACAATGGATGACCAAGGAAACAGCTGAACCACAAGGTAAGATTTCTCTTTATAACATGATACACTTGGTTCTTTTTACACATAAACATTTAAATGTCTTCATCCAGCCAGGGTAAAGTGCCACTGACCCCATACCTGGTACTAGAGCAGATGGTAAGGTCTGGGGCAGTAACTGGGGCAGTAACTCCCAGCACCACATGGGATAATCAGGACAGTGTGTGAAAAACCTTGCTAAAGGTCTGGGCCCAGCCTACATAATGCCCAGGTAACACTCCTCCACTGACCCCAGACCTGGTACTAGAGCAGGTGACATGGTCTGGGCCCAGTAATGCCACTGCAGCCTGCCCAGGTAAAGCACCCCAGACCAGGTGGTAAGGTCTGGAGACAGCGTCTATAATGCCCCTGGACTGTTCCACAGCCAGCAAGAGGCTAAGGCTGGTCACTCAGCTAGTGCAGCTGTCCCAGGCCCTATGAACCAGCAAATTGGACAGATCACTTGGCAGTGTATGATTTGGCTGAACTGTACCACAGACTCATTCAAATGCAAGTTGAAGTTTTATTACTGTATGGAGGATTCTTTCTGAGGTGCCACTAGCCAAAGGTTCAGAGGTTTAGTGCCTTGCTCAAAGGTACGACAGCATGAGTCCCCGGGCATCCCCCACATTCAAATCCATGGCTTTGTGGCAATGACCCGAGTCCACCACACACCAGTGTTAACAGTGCTGACCACACTTCATTTACAGAGCTGGAGTCACAGCCGATGAGTCCAGCAGACTCCAGAGGCCCTCCACCCCGCGTGCCCTTCATCTGGGCCTGACATCAGTTCCCATGGCAACTGCATCGGGGGGGTGGGGTGGTCACAAAAGTCTTAACATCTGAGGCAAGAATGGAAACTAGTTATACAGATCTCGACATCTATAACATCTACAGCTTTGTTTACTCTTGATGTCACGGGTAATGGAAAATGAGAGTTTATGCAAATTGGTAATTTTATTTTATTCTGTGTTTGGATTGTCCAGTGACAACAATTGCTAATTAAATCCCATACAATATCCACAGGGTCTAAAAACGTTATTCAACACATCCATAATCATGCCTTTCTGTCCTTATATTATTAATTCATGCCAGAAATATTTAAATGCCAACTAGCTACAGTACAGCGCAAGAAAGGCACTTAGAGGCATTGTAAGGGATTTAGGACGTGGAACCAGACTTTATTTAAATGACATGGTGGATTAAATGAGATGGACATCATTAAGAAATTATAACAATGGTTTATTGGATTTTTAAGACACAATGCTCTTCAATTAATTTGCAATTTTAAATAATTGATCATATCATTATTTCTGATGGTTTTCTCAATTCTTCATTTTTATGCAAAACCTAGTGAATAAAGTTACAATTTATTATCACACAACAAAATAACACTTTCCATGAGAGCCTTTCTTCATTGCGCGGTCACTTGCTGTGTGCTAGTAACAGCATCGCTTTTAAACTACATTCAATGTTTGATGTAAAATGTACTTCATTACTATAAATGTCTTGGCCTCAGGGTTCTGTTTTTGTCACCCTTCGTAAAAACAATCGAAGCAACGCATGACATTTGGGAGAAGATTTCTAAGTCATCCTTTTTCCCATACAGGGGAGGCGAGCTACAGGCTACATGCTGACGAGCCTTATAATGTAGTCCACAGGAGTACAAGAACACATTTCTATTCCCAAAAGGTGAGCATATTGTGTTGCACTGAATACCAATCCTTTCTGCCACCTGCTTTCTGCCAGGGGAGGTGTTGAGTGCCCAAGACACTCAGATTGTGTTAGTACTTAATCATATCTCACATCCCATCCAGTGACAGATGTACTGAAGGTTTTACAACCATAGGGATGCAATGTATACCATATGCATTAACTTCTCACCCTACCACCAGACATATGAAGTCACTATTGTTTAATTTTTCACTGTAGCTGTTAATGGCGCTAGTCAAATTCTTGAATGTGACTTTGCATTTTACTATTGTAAATGTGGCATAGAAAATGTTACGAAACAGAGAAGCTTTAATTGAATAGTAATTTGCGACAGAATGCAGCCACTCATTCACTACATCAGCATCCTCAATGGTGAGTCCTATGGTGTCACTATAAACAGGGACATCTGGGCCAATCACTTACCTTCTCAGAGTCAGACCAGGGGGACACTGATGTAACCTTAATGCTGACCTTTTACAGTGCCTACAAGTCAAACCACTATTATTCTGAATTCGAAATGTCTCTGATGTGTTCTTGTCTATTGACTGTATTATTGACCTAAAACACATATTTTCCAATCTTAATTATCCACTGGGGAATTGACTGATGACTATGGGAACTGTCAAATCATGCTTTGGAAACCCCTTTGAGCTAGAGGAGAAGTAGGACACTGGTATTAGCATGGGGATGCTACTGTATCACCCCCATCCCCCACACTGGCACATACAATACATACAGTGCATTCGAAAAGTATTCAGACCCCTTGACTTTTTCCACATTTTGTTATGTTATAGCCTTATTCTAAAATTGATTAATTGTTTTTAATCCCTCATCGACCTACACACAATACTCTATAACAACAAAGCAAAAACAGGTTTTTAGCCATTTTTGCAATTGAATTAAAAACAAAAAAATCACATGGTGCCAGGTTTCCTCCAGACGTGACGCTTGGCATTCAGGCCAAAGAGTTCAATCTTGATGTAATAAGACCAGAGCATCTTGTTTCTCATGGTCTGAGAGTCCTTTAGGTGCCTTTAAGCAAACTCCAAGCAGGCTGTCATGTGCCTTTTACTGAAAAGTGGCTTCCGTCTGGCCACTCTACCATAAAGGCCTGATTGGTGGAGTGCTGCAGAGATAGTTGTCCTTCTGGAAGGTTCTTCAATCTCCACAGAGTAACTCTGGCGCTCTGTCAGTGTCCATCGGGTTCTTGGTCACCTCCATGACCAAGGCCCTTCTACCCCGATTGCTCAGTTTAGCCGGGCAGCCAGCTCTAGGAAGAGTCTTGGTTCCAAACGTTTAAGAAAGGAGGCCACTATGTTCTTGGGGACCTTCAATGTTGCATACATTTTTTGGTATCCTTCCCCAGTTCTGTGCTTCGACAAAATCCAGTCTCGGAGCTCTATGGACAATTCCTTCGACCTCATAGCTTAGTTTTTGCTCAGACATCCACTTTCAACTATGGTACCAAATCATGTCCAATCAATTGAATTTACCACAGGTGGACTACAATCAAGTTTTTAGAAACATCTAAAGGATGGTCAATGGAAACAGGATGCACCTGAGCGCAATTTCAAGTCTCATAGCAAAGGGTCTGAATACTTATATTTTGAATGCTTAGCAGAATAGGATAATTGTCCAATTCACTCACTTATCAAGAGAACATCCCTGGTCACCCCTACTGCCTCTGATCTGGCGTACTTGTGAAACACACATGCTTTGTTTGTAAATTATGTCTGAGTGTTGGAGCTTGCCCTGGCTATCCGTAAAATTAAAATAAAAAAATTAATTGCTGCTGTTTGGTTTGCTTAATACACATTTTTTTTACTTTGATACTTAAGTATATTTTAGCAATTACGTTTACTTTTGATACTGAAGTATATATTTAAAACCAAATACTTTTAGGACTTTTACTCAATTAGTGTTTTACTGGGTGACTGACTTTTACTTGAGTCATTTTCTAGTAAGTTATCTTTACTTTTACTCAAGTATGACAATTGGGTACTTTTCCCACCACTGAGCATGGGCCAACTTTGGACTGGAGCAGTCAGTGGCCCAAAAATAAAGAAGGTAACTAGTAACTAGCGCAGTGGAAGTATACAAAAACCACCCTATTTAGTTGGCCAAAAATGACAAGAGCTACATGAGATACAAAAGTGATAGAGTATTAACCACACAAAGTGATACATGGGACCATCTGGCCATCGGGTAAGGTGGACAAAAACATGGATTGGCTTGTTTTCAGCCCAGGGATGTTAAGGCGTGCCTCAGCGACTGACTCTTGGCACTTGTAGGTCTGGCAGGTCAGCGAGAGGAGCGGTGGCGTCAAACATGCTGTGACTAACAGCCGCGTCAAGTGAATTAGTATTTGAAAGTGGACACGTATTCCTGTTAAACTTGTGAAGTTAAACCTTTTGGATGAGTGAGAGCTGCTACAAACGCAGTGATTTGAAGATAGACTTTTATCTACGTCTCTCAAGAGTTTGCAAATGCAAATATGAATTTAATTAAGTCGTGGTAGTGATGAAGTGAAGAAATAATGTGCCGTTATCATACTGTTACATCTCAGTGAGGGATAGCTCCGCTACCTTGTTGAGCTGTCTGAAGTTTATTTCATCAAGCTAGACTTGTGAAGTGAGAGTTTTTACTTGATCACTGTCAGACAATAATGTTATGTTTTTGGAACGTAACAATAAAACGGACAGTTTCAAATATATATTACACCTATTTCATTTAAGGTATTGTGTTTTTGATGTTTTACATGACGTCGCTTAGTTACCTGTGTAATAACAATGTGATTGCTGTAGTAACAATGTTTTACTTGCATTCTGGGTAAAGCGTTACCATTTTATTTAGCTACTACTCCAGCATTACAAAGACCCAACCTGGCAAGTTCTATTGTTACAATTCCTCAGGCTATATTGTACCATGTGTATGCTGTGTTACTGTCATTTGGCACTGTTCATTTGTCACATTGAATTATTTCACTACTAAGATTTCAAATGCAATCTTATGAGGACAGAATGATGGAGTTATATGGCCTGTAGACATTTTTGAATTCATCAAATCTGTATATATACAATATGAAGGTGTGACATCTCTTTAATGTGACATAGTTACAAGAGAAATTGAACAGTCAGATGAATGACATGAACACTCCCTCTAAATCACAGCCGTTCTGCTGTGAGGGGATGAAATAGATAGAAAGACAGAAGCTTTTTCCCTCCCATCCCATTCAATCCTTATACTATTGTCTCCACACTCCAATAGCTTTCTATATTCTATTATTGCTCTGAAACACAGGTGTATCGAAAATTACAGACAGTTGGAAAATCAAAATCGCTGACCTTTGAATAGCTTTAGAATGCAGCGGAGTGTCTCGTCCCAGATGTCACTCTATTCCGAGCCCTATGGGCCCTGGTCAAAAGTAGTGCACTACTGTACTGTATGGAATAGTGTGTCATTTGGGACGAAGCCCCAGACTCTTCCTCATACAGGTCTTACAAGAGAGGAATGAGGACAAAGGTAAGTGTTCCAGAGCTAACAATAGGAGTGTATGGGATCTTACATGTACCTCTGAATATGTGATCTTACCCAATTTCAAGCAAGACTGCCTCAATAAGATTCATACATTCCTTTTTAAATATTCCCAGAAAACATTTATCTAATTTGCTTCATTGCTCCTTGCTTCCACATCCTCTCTGGAACATTCACCGAGCAATGGACATGCGGTTGGACATGGTTAGTATTGATGGCTAGAGTGACTATGGTAGGTAAACAGGGAGTATCATGAAGCACCATACAATATACAATATTAAGCAAATAGTGTAGACCAGCTATTGTTGTGTTGTATTATTTGAACTGCTCATGCTGATAATTGTAAATTAAAAAGCCAATTAACCACCTTGTCTTGTTGTCTAAGATAAAATGTTCTCACCATACAATGTTTTTTTATGTCTTAGTATGCCTTTGTTTTTGCTTTCCCCATGACAATTCCAATTTGAATTATCAAACTTCTAAGGGATTCGCATTTTAAGCCATCCCAAGCTAGTGAGAAGTAATGGCAGCAATCCTACTCTGAAATGTTACTGTCTTATCACCACAGACAGACTTCTCTCATTCAGCAAGCTGATTTCACTGTTTGGTTAGTAACATTCACTTATTCCATAAGCCTATTCCACAAATAATAAGTAGGCCAATATAAACAAACACCCATGAATTAAAATATTATAATTTGAGTATGTCTAAATTTGAGGGAACTGCTCGGTCAATTATTCAACAGTACTGCTTCATTACTTCATGTTTTTTGAGCAGTGCTACCTCAATGCATGAAGAGACACTAATTGAGAACAGCACAGAGCTTTCCTTTGGGAAGGATTTGAGAAGTTTTGGAATTGAACTGCCTAGTGTGTGTCATGATGTCTAAGTATATAATGTAAAGGTCAATGCTTTTTCATGTGCCCTAATTCCATCTCGCTTCCGTCTACAAAGTCAATACATATTGAGGTCAAGCAGATATCAAATGAAATCAGTGGAAATGCCATGTTATTTCACCAGCTCCCAAGAACTCTGGTTCTTTCGTGTACTTTTTAGCCAATGCTTCTTCTGTAAGTAGCGCTCACGAGCCAAAAGTGGTCCCTGAAAATTGCATACCACGTCACATGTGCAGATGTGTGCCTCACATCATTGTTCTCTCACTCTGCTGTATAGAATATGCATCTTGCAAGCTGTCACTCAAATGGCAAGGTGTTGAGCCTCATTGGCTGGAGCTCGAATTGCTATGGTGCTGCACAGTTTACAGTAAACAGACTCTTTCAAACTAGGTATTTCATGGCTAATTGAGATAAGACACTAATTCTGCTCATAGATTATATATGTATAACTACACATTGACACATCCAGCCCAAAACAGGAGGTTTAAAAAATACTTAATGGCACCGGAGAATGTCTTTGATCAATATATTCAATATCTATGTCTATATCTCTTTTACCAGGGGACTGCTATATCCTCTCTACACCGAAGCTGGTCTTACTGTGTCTGTGAAAGACGTTCTCTCTCACTGAGGCTGGTCTGATTTTTGTTCAAATAGCTTAATTGGAACAAAGCTCCATGCCAGTCCCAATGTCATCCTCTCCTCGCCCTTTGAGTGCACCATTGACTGAGTGCTGGGCTGAGGGGAAGAATAGCTCATTGTGTGATCTCTCTGGGTGGACTGGCTTATGTAATGAGATTCCAGACATTTAATCCTAGTAAACATTCCCTATCTTAGGTCAGCTAGGATCACCACTTTATTTTAAACGTGAAATGTCAGAATAATTGTAGAGAGAATTATTTAATTCAGCTTTTATTTATTTTGTCACATTCCCACTTGGTCAGAAATGTACATACAATCAATTTTGGTATTTGGTAGCATTGCCTTTAAAATAATTTAACTTGGGTTAAATGTTTCAGGTAGCCTTCCACAAGCTTCCCACAATAAATTGGGTGAATTTTGGCCCATTCCTCCTGACAGAGCTAGTGTAACTGAGTTAGGTTTGTAGGCCTCCTTGCTCGCCCATGCTTTTTCAGTTCTGCCCACACATTTTCAATAGGATTGAGGTCAGGGCTTTGTGATGGCCATTCCAATACCTTGACTTTGTTGTCCTTAAGCCATTTTGCCACAACTTTGGAAGTATGCTTGGGGTATTTGTTCATTTGGAAGACCTATTTGTGACCAAGCTTTAACTTCCTGACTGATGTCTTGAGATGTTGCTTCAATATACCCCCGTGATTCACGATTGGGATGGTGTTCTTCAACTTGCAAGCCTACCCCTTTTTCCTCCAAACATAACGATGGTCATTATGTCCAAACAGTTCTATTTTTGTTTCATCAGACTAGAGGACATTTCTCCAAAAAGTACAATCTTTGTCCCCATGTGCAGTTGCAAACCGTAGTCTGGCTTTTTTTTGCGTTTTTTGCTGAGCGGCCTTTCAGGTTATGTCAAGATAGGACTCGTTTTATTGTGGATATAGATACTTTTGTACCTGTTTTCGCCAGCATCTTCACAAGGTCCTTTGCTGTGGTTCTGGGATTGATTTGCACTTTTCACAAAAAAAGTATGTTCATCTCTAGGAGACAGAACCCGTCTCCTTCCTGAGTGGTATGACGGCTGAGTGATCCCATGGTGTTTATACTTTCGTACTACTGTTTGTACAGATGAACAGATGAACCAGATTGTGGAGGTCTACAATTGTTTTCTGAGGTCTTGGCTGATATCTTTTGATTTGCTCATGATGTCCAGCAAAGAGGCACTGACTTTGAAGGTAGCCCTTGAAATACATCCACAGTTGCACCTCCAGTTGACTGAAATTATGTCAATTAGAGGCTTCTAAAATCATGACATCATTTTCTGGCATTTTCCAAGCTGTTTAAAGACACAGTCATCTTAGTGTATGTAAACTTCTGATCCACTGAAATTGTGATACAGTGAATTATAAGTGAAATAATCTGTCTATAAACAATTGTTGGAAAAGAAAAATGTATTGTGTCATGCACAAAGTAGAAAAACGAGTTTTAATGACTAACCTAAGTGTATGCTAATGTCCAACATCAACTATATATTAAAAGGCCACAAACTGATTGGCATGGCAACACTAAGCATTTCTTGTCACAAGCTTCTTTGAGCATCAATGAGGCAACTTGGAGGCTCCAACGAAAAGAAAGAGAATCCAACCCTAGACTCTGACACCCTCTCCCTTGGTCTACAACTTCCCCCACGGGGTATAACTTTCACCTCCAGGATTGGGCTCTTAACATGATAACGCTAAGATTTTTTTACACTACCCTCAGCAGAACAATCACCACACCACAAAACACGGATACTGGTAAAGCTATGATGCTGAGCAGTAGCCGAGTCCTTTCCTTTTAACTACAGAGCAGGATAGAGAAGACTTGGCAGCAGATATAGCTATGTGGGAGCTGTCCTCCATCTGCCCGCACAGATGGGGAGAACTAGCAGCTGAAAGACCACCAACACAAGCAAACCTCATTTATCCTCTTAACTGCTAAAAGACCACCAACACAAGAAAACCTCATCTATGTCTGCAAAATTCATCAAATTCACACATTCATCAAATTCACATCGAAATTGCCATGTGCTGTAGTCATATCGCAAGAAATCCATATCACGTGCAATATTTTGAAACGCATCTCAGCCACGTGTAACATCCGTTTTGATAATATACTTTTTTTTCTCCTCTTACGGCTGCTTTCCCGCACAAACCAAGCCCGCCCCCTGTCACTCAAGCAGCACAGTTCCGCCTCCTCGTTAGATTCACAATAAGCTTGCATGCTGTTCTGTTAGGTGAAATACTGTCAACAAATTGTTTCAAACAAGAACAATGCTGCTTTCCTCTTCGCTTCTTAAAATAAATCATTCTATTTCTATGATTCCAACAGTTTCCCCAATTTTGATGTATATAGCGCAAAGAATTGAAATTGCAATATTTGGGGGGGTGGGGGGGTGGGATCTTAATAAAATGTTTTTCCCATATCGTGAAGCCCTAACCCCATCTACTTATCCTCATGTTGAAAAATAGAACTGAGTAGTTCAAATATAGATTCAGATACATTTTTTGCCACATAGTAAGATTCCCTTGATAAAGCGCTCAACAGAGTTGTATTCTTTGTTCAAAACAGTTGTATTCCTCTTTGACACAAAGACATTATGATAATCCAAACTCGGTTTCAAGCAAAAATGCCCCTGTTTCCACTGTCAATTAGCAAGAGGAAGGAAAGGTTTTCAACAGCGCACGGAATATCAATGTGTCTGACCACTGTCTAACTGGAATTGACTGTTGCTCATTTCACAAATTACAATTATCTGATTGGCCTACAGCTGCAGGGGGGCTGGGAAGCCAGTGAGCCAGGCAGGCATGAAGGCAGGGTATTGCGAGTGAGGGAGCCAAGAGAAAAGTGTAATTGGGAAATCAATGATGTTTGTTTAATTACTGAGTGAATTTAAATCAGTGTCACAGCTGTCATTAATACCACTGCCGAGGAGCCATCAGGAAGTCATTTTAAGCCATTCTGATAATGCTGAAACCCAAAATAATTAATACAACACCTTTTAATTGGTCCAGTCGCCTACTGTAGATACAGGAGAAACGGTAGAAACAACACAGAAGACACAGTAGAAAGATAGCTGTGGACACAATAAAAACATGAACACTGGACAGGGGAGAATGAAACCTCTATTTCCCATTGGCTTTCATTGTCAGTTCTGATGCAGGCACAGTAAACAACACGGACATTGGTTCACTCGGTCCTTTGGCAATAAGGCTTTGACACTGACAATGAAAGCCCAATGACAAGAATCACTAATGTAAGCATTCCGCACTCAGAGGCTGTTTGAAAGGGTGGATAACAGCCACAAAAGTTTGAAACAGAACTGCAGACAACAAAGACTGTACTCTGGTGTATTTAGCCAATTATGTATTCTTATACATCTGATTTGTTAAGATCCTTCTGTGATTAAGATGTTTACACCTGCTGTATCCTGTGCACATGGTGAATGAACTTTGAAACTGGAAACCTTTAGCTTTACGGAACTAAAAATTGAAACAACTCAAATTATGCAAGCATATTTTAGTGTCCTGCATGCTTTCATACTGTGGCTAGTGTGATAAATGGACCAGCAGTTACAATAGTGGTGTGTGTGTGTGTGTGCGTACATGCACTCAGAATGGGAATGAGGCCTCCATTTGTGAGCAATAAGATCATTATTAGGTTAATGATACCATTCTCTCTAATTGCAGACATATGGAATCTTCACTGGAACAAACAATTGTTTTAGTCCTTAATCACATGTCAATTAACTTGAGAGTGGCAGTGGCAGTGCAATCCTGATTTGTTTCCACATTATTTAGGATTAAAGCTCATATAGATTTAAAAATGGGGTCCACCCTATGTTCCCTCAGCCCCATGTTCCCCCATGTTCCTTCAGCACTATTTTCCCTCAGCGCTATGTTCACTCTGCCCTATGTTCCCTCAACTCTATGATCCTTCAGCCCTATGTTCCATCAACTATATGATCCTTCAGCCTTATGTTTCCTCAAACATCTCTTCTCTCAGCCCTATATTCCCTCAGAACCTACTTAACTATAAGGGTATATGGGACCTACTGAACATGTTGAATCACTGTGACCTTGACCTTTTCTTAAAGGCCCAGTGCAATCAAAAATGCACTTTCCTATGTTTTATATACACTGAGTATACCAAATATTAGGAACACCAAACATCCCAACCATATGACATATGACATATTATGACATGGTTATGACAGTTTCATAACGTTTTATGACACTAGGTGTCAAGTAAAATGTTACCAAACTTTAATATTACAGCAGCCCGAATGGCATTATGAGATTAAAAAAAATGCCTTTTAGCGTCTACTGTAAGGGTGGGGGAACAGAGAGTTAATTAAAAAATAAAAAATAATAATGAATGGGATTGGAATCAGGTGTGATACAAGACAAGACAAAACCAAAGGAAAATGAAAAGAGGATCAGTGATGGCTAGAAGGTCCGCGACTTCCACCCCCAAACGCCGCCCGCACATGGAGAGGGACCAACTCTGTCATATTGACAGAGCTTTAGCCCCCCCCCTCGACGCACGGCTCCAGCAGCGCGTCGACACCGGCCTCGGGGACGACCCGGAGGGCGAGGCGCAGTGCGATCCGGACAACGACGGTGGAACTCCTGCAGCATAGATGGGTCCAATAGATGGACCCAACTTCCGGCAGGGCAGGTGGGGGGGCAGGTTTCAGGTGGGGGCAGGTTTCAGCCAGACCCGGTCCCCCGGTGCGAACACCGGGATCTCACTACGGTGGCGATCTGCATTACCCTTCTGGCGCATCACGGCCTGCTGAGGTAGACACGGACAGCTTCCCATGTCTCCTCCGCGCGCCTGAACCAGTAGTCCACCGCAGGAACCTCGGTCTGACCCTGATGCCAAGGCGCCAGAACCGGCTGGTACCCCAGTACGCACTGGAAGGGAGAGATGTTAGTAGAGGAGTGGAGGAGCGAGTTCTGTGCCATCTCGGCCTAGGGCATGAACTCCGCCCACTCCCCCGGCTGGTCCTGGCAATAGGACCGCAGAAACCTGCCCACATCCTGGTTCACTCTCTCCACCTGCCCATTACTCTCGGGTGAAACCCGGACGTAAGGCTGATAGAGACCCCCAGACCTTCCATGAACGGCTTCCAGACCCTAGACGTGAACTGGGAACCCCGTTCAGACACTATATCCTCAGGCACCTTGTAGTGCCGGAAGACGTGTGTAAACAAGGCCTCCACAGTTTGTAGGGCCGTAGGGAGACCGGGCAGAGGGAGGAGACGACAGGACTTAGAGAAATTATCCACAACGATCAGGATCGCAGTGTTACCCTGTGAGAGTGGAAGGTCAGTAAGAAAATCCACCGACAGGTGCGACCAAGGATGCTGTGGAACGGGTAAGGGGTGTAGCTTACCTCTGGGCAGCTGCCTAGGAGCCTTACACTGGGCGCACACAGAGCAAGAGGAAACAAACTCTCACGTCCTTAGTCAAGGTAGGCTACCAGTACATCCCGCTCAAACAGCGCACTGTCCGACCGATCCCAGGATGACCAGAGGAGGGTGACGTATGTGTCCAATAGATCAACCGGTCACAGACAGCAGGGTGTACAGACACCCAGCGGGACACTGGACTGGAGCGGGCTCCGCACGTAATGCCTGCTAAATGTCCGTGTCCAGCTTCCACACTATCGGTGCCATCAGGCAGGAGGCAGGGAGTATGGGAGTGGGATCCATGGGATCCATGGGAGTGGGATCCATGGGCCACTACACTGTGTCATACAGCAGGGACAATGCATCTGCCTTCGTGTTCTCGGAGCCTGGTCTGAAAGGGTAAACACAAACGCGTGAAAAACATGGCCCACCTCGCCTGGCGAGGGTTCAGTCTCCTGCTGCCCGGATGTACTCCAGATTGCGGTGGTCAGTCCAGATGAGAAAGGGGTGTCTAGCCCCCTCAAGCCAATGTGTCCACACCATCAAAGCCTTGACGACAGCCAACAACTCCCGGTCCCCCACATCATAGTTTCGCTCGCTGGGTTGAGCTTCTTTGAGAAGAAGGCACAGGGACGGAGCTTCGGTGGCGTACCTGAGCGCTGAGAGAACACAGCTCCTATCCCAGCCTCGGACGCATCCATCTCCACTATGAATGCCAAAGAGGGATCCGGATGGGCCAGCACGGGAACCGAGGTAAACAGAGCTCTCAGGTGACTAAAAGCCCTGTCCGCCTCAGCTGTCCACTGCAAGCGCACCAGGCCCCCCTTCAGCAGTGAGGTAATGGGAGCCGCTACCTGACCAAAACCCCTAGTAGTAGTTGGCAAACCCTAAGAACCGCTGCACCTCCTTTACCTTGGTGGGAGTCGGCCAATTACGCACGGCTGCAATGCGGTCACTCTCCATCTCCACCCCTGAGGTGTAAATGCGATACCCTAGGAAGGAGACGGACTGTTGGAAGAACAGGCATTTCTCAGCCTTGACCTACAGGTCATGCTCCAACAGGCGACCAAGCACTCTGCGCACCAGGGACACATGCTCGGCACGTGTAGCGGAGTATATCAAAATGTCATCAATATACACCACTACACCCTGCCCGTGCAGGTCCCTGAAAATCTTGGCGCGTTAATCAACCCGTACGGCATGACGAGGTACTCATAGTGCCCAGAGGTGGTACTGAAAGCCGTCTTCCACTTGTCTCCCTCTCGGATACGCACCAGGTTGTAAGCTCTCCTGAGATCTAATTTGGTGAAGAAGCGCGCCCCGTGCATTGACTCTGTCACTGTGGCTATGAGCGGTAGCGGGTAACTATACCTCACAGTGATCTGATTCAGACCCCGATAGTCAATACACGGGCGCAGACCGCCCTCCTGATTCTTCACAAAAACAAAACTCGAGGAGGCGGGTGAAGTGGAGGACCGAATGTACCCCTGACGCAGGGATTCAGAGACATATGTTTCCATAGCCTCCGTCTCCGCCTGTGAGATGAGATACACGTGACTCCTGGGAAGTGCAGTGTCTACTAGTAGATTTATTGCACAATCGCCCCGTCAATGAGGTGGTAATTGAGTCGCGTTCTTTTTGGAGAAGGTGAGACCCAAATCGGCATATTCAGGGGGAATGCGCACGGTGGTCTGGACTATCCACCGTAGTAGCACCAACGAAAACCCCTAAACACCTACCTGAGCACTCTCGCGACCACCCCGTGAGAGCCCTCTGTGGCCAAGAAACAGTAGGGTTATTAGAAGCTAACCAGGGTAGGCACAGCGCCACGGGAAACGCAGGAGTCAATAAGGAAGAGACTAATTCTCTCCGTATGACCCCCCTGCGTCACCATGCCCAAAGGAGCGGTGACCTCCCTAATCAACCCTAATGGTCGACTATCTAAGGCGTGAACGGGGAAAGGCACATCCATGGGAACGATGGGGATCCCTAAACTATGAGCTAAAGCTCTGTCAAAAAATTCCCAGCCGCGCCTGAAACGATGAGTGCCTTATGATGGGAATACGAGGCAAACACAGGGAAAATGACAAACACAAACATCTGTGCAACAGAGGGCTCTGGGTGAGAATGGTGCCGGCTAACCTGGGGTGACGCCAGAGCGCCCTGCCTGCTGCCTCGATCCCCAGAGGAACCAACCCGACACCGACCGTCAGTGTGACCTCTGCGGCCACAGATGGTGGGATTCCTGGGAGTGCATTCTGATGAAGCTCATCAAAGGTAAGTGAATATTTATAATGTTATTTCTGACTAATGTTGACTACACAATATGGCGGATATCTTTTTGGCTGCTTTGTTGTCTGAACGCTGTACACAGCGGTTGCATTAAGGAGAAGTATTACTCTTATTCCATGTATAGCACTTTTCATCAACATTTATGATGAATCATGAATGATGATTGATGTGGCTCTCTGCAAAATCACCACGTTTTAGAACTACTGAACGTAACGCGCCAATGTAAAATGAGATTTTTTTATATAAATATGCACTTTAGCGAACAAAACATACATGTATTGTGCAACATGAATTCCTATGAGTGTCATCTGATGAAGATCATCAAAGGTTAGTGATTAATTTTATCTCTATTTCTGCTTTTTGTGACTCCTCTCTTTGGCTGGAAAAATGGCTGTGTTTTTCTGTGACTTGGTGGTGACCTAACATAATTGTTTCGTTTCGCTGTAAAGCCTTTTTGAAATCAGACACTGTGGCTGGATTAACAAGAATTGTAGCTTTAAAATTGTGTAAAATACTTGTATGCTTGAGGAATTTTAATTATGAGATTTTTGTCGTTTTGAATTTGGTGCCCTGCACTTTCACTGGCTGTTGGCGATGTGGGATGCTACCATCCCACATATCCCAGAGAGGCTAGAAGGATCCGATGGCTAGAAGGTCGGCGACTTCGACCGCCGAACGCCGCCCGAACAAGGAGAGGGACCATCTTCGGCGGAAGTCATGACATCTACTCAAGTAATTTTTATAACAATTGGCTCAAATATGTACAATTATATAGCCTAGGACCCACTGAAATATTGAATCATTGACTGGAAACTGGAAACACAAATCTGAGTATGCTAACAGTCCTGAACATTAGAACAGAGCATGGAAAAAAGTTCTCATTACTCAGCCCCCTGGTGTTCCCTCCAAGTCAACCTAAAGCCACAGGACCTGGTGTCCCTAGAGGAGTTCAAACAACAAATAGAAGAACAGGTTGTTGAGGCATGTAGTTGTTTCTGGTTGTCACCCTGTCACTAGTCGGTGTTGCCTTATGTAAGAAAGCATGTTGAAGTATTTGATAATATTTGATACTATTTTATGCTGTGTTGATACTATTTCATATTTTGATACTGTGCCCTGTGATTTGACATATTGCACTTCAATGCTTTTTTTTCCTCGAAACCTGTGTCATGTACAACCGTGCTGCTTTTTATATTAAAATTGTCGGAAACTAATGTGTTGATGCTGCTGTCTTGGTCCAGGTCTCTCAAGAGAATAACCTGGTTAAATAAAGGTAACACGTTTCAGGTAAGACCCAAATGCAGACAACATCGAAGTAACAACAGTTTATTAAATCGAAAAGGGGTAGGCAAAAGGCGGGTCAAGGGCAGGCAGAGGTCAGTAATCCAGATAGGTGCGGCAAAGGTACAGGACGGCAGGGAGGCTCAGGGTCAGGGCAAGCAAAGGTCAGTAATCCAGAAAGGTGGGGCAAAGGTACAGGATGGCTGACAGGCTCAGGGTCAGGGCAAGCAAAGATCAGTAATCCAGAAAGGTGGGGTAAAGATATGGGATGGCAGGTCGGCTCAGGGTCAGGGCAGGCAGAATGGTCAACACCGGTAAAACTAGGAAACAGGAACAATCGAGAGACAGGAGTAGAGGGAGGCTGGTAGGTTTGACAAAACAAAACAAACTGGCAACAGACAAACAGAGAACACAGGTATAAATACACAGGGGATAATGGGGAAGATGGGTGACACCTGGAGGGGGGTGGAGATAATCACAAAAACATGTGAAACAGATCAGGGTGTGACAAAAGGTTAGCTTACAGAAACTATTTAGATCGTATTTGGCACAAATAAGCAAGGCCATTGGACTGACTCAAAATGCCTTTGAGGCCCAGTGTGGTCAAAATTGTATTTTTCCAATTTTCTGTATTATATCGTAGAAAAGCTGATAAAACAAAAACTGTAAAACTGTGAAGAAATGTCGACCAAATGTAATTTCCTGAGAGTTGAAAATACAATATACACAGGACCTTCTGGATGGGTGGAGTTGTGGCTTGACATCACCAGGCGGTATAAAATAATATAGACCAATAACAAAGAGTTCCAGACCTTTCTGCCAATAACAGTTAGTTTTCAGATTAAATATTCCCCCCTCAACACTCTACATTATTCCATGTGTGTTATTTCATAGTTCTGATGTCTTCACTATTATTCTACCATAGTAGAAATAAAGAAAAACCATTGAATGAGTAGGTGTGTCCAAACTTTTGACTGGTACTGTAAGTATTCACACCCTGAGTCAATACTTTGCAGAAGCACCTTTGGCAGTGTTATAGCTCTCGTTTGTGGAATGACTGGACCAAGGTGCAGCATAGTAGGCGTACATCGTACTTTTTATTCATGACACCAAAAGCAAAATAACGACAAAAACGAAAGCGCACAGTTCTGTAAGGCAAAATAAACTATACAGAAAACAAGATCCCACAACTGAAGGTGGGAAAAAGGGCTGCCTAAGTATAATCCCCAATCAGAGAACGATAAACAGCTGCCTCTGATTGGGAACCATACTAGGCCAACAAAGAAATAGACAAACTAGAATGCCCACCCAAATCACACCCTGACCTAACCAAATAGAGAAATTAACAGGCTCTCTAAGGTCAGGGAGTGACAGGCAGCGATTACAGCTGTGAGTCTTTCTGGGTAAGTCTCTAAGAGCTTTGTGCAACATTTGCCTATTATTCTTAAAATAATGTGTCAATCTTTGTCAAATTGGTTGTCATTTCTAGACAACCATTTTCAGGTCTTGCCATAGATTTTGAAGTAGATTAAAGTCTAAACTTTGCCACTCAGCCATTGTCTTCTGTTAGGGTTGCGTCAATCGAATCTGGTATCAGGATAAATATGACAATGAGTCACCGATTGTATACTATGTACTTTTTATTAGCTAAGCAATAAGTGGTAAATGCAATTTTCATATATACGGGCTCTCTGTCCCACCTCGCAGGGCAAACAGAGAACTGACTTGTTCCTGACAAAGATATTATAATATACTCTTGACAGAAGTATTTCCTGGTTCCTAGCCGGCCTGTCAGAGTAGAGACTGGGCGTGGTTTAGACTCACCCAGCCTATCGTTGATTGTTGGCGCAGAGCTGGTTCCAGCCCCCTGGCGCTCCAGCGGTCAGTGTTGTAGTTGTGTAGAATATACAGTTATCAGGCACCTGGCTTCTGTTATCTAACAAAAGACCGTTCGTTCTCGCAACACTACGTTCTGAATGTGCCCTCCCCCAACTCATTGCACAGTTCCTGTCTTCATGTTATTCTGTATTTTTCCATCATGAGAAAGGCCCATGGCCCTGAAACTGTTAACAATGTCTCAAGTCAGCTATGTTGCATAACACATACATACACACAAGCCAACAGCAGATAATATTCAATCACATACAGTGCCTTGCGAAAGTATTCGGCCCCCTTGAACTTTGCGACCTTTTGCCACATTTCAGGCTTGAAACATAAGGACATAAAACTGTATTTTTTTGTGAAGAATCAACATCAAGTGGGACACAATCATGAAGTGGAACGACATTTATTGGATATTTCAAACGTTTTTAACAAATCAAAAACTGAAAAATTAGGCGTGCAAAATCATTCAGCCCCTTTACTTTCAGTGCAGCAAACTCTCTCCAGAAGTTCAGTGAGGATCTCTGAATGATCCAATGTTGACCTAAATGACTAATGATGATAAATACAATCCACCTGTGTGTAATCAAGTCTCCGTATAAATGCACCTGCACTGTGATAGTCTCAGAGGTCCGTTAAAAGCGCAGAGAGCATCATGAAGAACAAGGAACACACCAGGCAGGTCCGAGATACTGTTGTGAAGAAGTTTAAAGCCGGATTTGGATACAAAAAGATTTCCCAAGCTTTAAACATCCCAAGGAGCACTGTGCAAGCGATAATATTGAAATGGAAGGAGTATCAGACCACTGCAAATCTACCAAGACCTGGCCGTCCCTCTAAACTTTCAGCTCATACAAGGAGAAGACTGATCAGAGATGCAGCCAAGAGGCCCATGATCACTCTGGATGAACTGCAGAGATCTACAGCTGAGGTGGGAGACTCTGTCCATAGGACAACAATCAGTCGTATATTGCACAAATCTGGCCTTTATGGAAGAGTGGCAAGAAGAAAGCCATTTCTTAAAGATATCCATAAAAAGTGTTGTTTAAAGTTTGCCACAAGCCACCTGGGAGACACACCAAACATGTGGAAGAAGGTGCTCTGGTCAGATGAAACCAAAATTGAACTTTTTGGCAACAATGCAAGACGTTATGTTTGGCGTAAAAGCAACACAGCTCATCACCCTGAACACACCATCCCCACTGTCAAACATGGTGGTGGCAGCATCATGGTTTGGGCCTGCTTTTCTTCAGCAGGGACAGGGAAGATGGTTAAAATTGATGGGAAGATGGATGGAGCCAAATACAGGACCATTCTGGAAGAAAACCTGATGGAGTCTGCAACCTGAGACCTGAGACTGGGAAGGAGATTTGTCTTCCAACAAGACAATGATCCAAAACATAAAGCAAAATCTACAATGGAATGGTTCAAAAATAAACATATCCAGGTGTTAGAATGGCCAAGTCAAAGTCCAGACCTGAATCCAATCGAGAATCTGTGGAAAGAACTGAAAACTGCTGTTCACAAATGCTCTCCATCCAACCTCACTGAGCTCGAGCTGTTTTGCAAGGAGGAATGGGAAAAAAATTCAGTCTCTCGATGTGCAAAACTGATAGAGACATACCCCAAGCGACTTACAGCTGTAATCGCAGCAAAAGGTGGCGCTACAAAGTATTAACTTAAGGGGGCTGAATAATTTTGCACGCCCAATTTTTCAGTTTTTGATTTGTTAAAAAAGTTTGAAATATCCAATAAATGTCGTTCCACTTCATGAGTGTCCCACTTGTTGTTGATTCTTCACAAAAAAATACAGTTTTATATCTTTATGTTTGAAGCCTGAAATGTGGCAAAAGGTCGCGAAGTTCAAGGGGGCCGAATACTTTCGCAAGGCACTGTATATGGTAACGGGCTATAGTGCATAACACAGAATCCTCATACTTCTTAGTAAGCAAGCAACCAGTGTAGATTTGGCCTTGTGTTTCAGGTTATTGTCCTGCTGAAAGGTAAATTAATCTCCTGGTGTCTGGTGGAAATCCCTGAGTGGTTTTGTTCCTCTCCGGCAACTGAGTTAGGAAGGACGCCTGTGTCTTTGTAGTGACTGGGTGTATTGATACACCTTCCAAAGAGTAATTAATAAGTTCACTTGTATGTGTGGGGTACAGATATGAGGTCGTCATTTCATGAGGTAGTCAACACTATTATTGCAACTTATTATTTGGCTTGTTAAGCAAATGTTTACTCCTGAACGTATTTAGGCTTGCCATAACAAAGGGGTTGAATACTTATTGACTCAAAACATTTTCAGCTTTCATTTTCTATTCACTTGTAAAAACATAATTCCACTTTGATATTATAGGGTATTGTGTGTAGGGCAACGACACACAAAAAATCTAAACGTAATCAATTTTACATGCAGGTTGTAGCAAAACAAAATGTGGAAAATGTTAAGGGGTGTGAATACTTAATGAAGGCGTTTTATCTACACACTATTAGGAAGCAGCATCTGAAACTGCAATACAGATATGAAGAGAAAGATACTAAACACCCAAAACATATTTACCCTTCGGCTCAGGTGTCTCTTGCATCTAAGAAAATTGCATCTAAGAAAATCGAAATTACAAACAGTGATGGCTAGATGTGGGACCTTTGTTGCATTTCAAAGATGGTGGTAGGAAAAAAAACTTTTTTCATTGTATTTTCTCCTACCAGATCTATTGTGTTATATTCTCCTACATTCAATTCACATTTCCACAAACTTCAAAGTGTTTCCTTTCAAATGGTACCAAGAAAATGCATATCCTTGTTTGTTTGTCATTTTAGGATAAAATTGAAAAAAGGAGGCTATCCCTAAGAACTTTTTAAAGATGGGTTTGATTCAGAGAAGTTTAAGAGTTGGAAACCTTTGGCAGAAGCTATACACAGAATAGACCAGCATAATAGATGCATGGATGCTGTGGAAAGAAATTGTAACGGACACACACAAGCTCTTGGGGCCCCATGCGCCTGTCTGACATCTGTATATTTTTTCTTCATTTAATAAATAATTTTGACAGTAACCCTCCAAAAAGTAATTCATAACCCTTTTTAATTTCCAAATCTACTAGCAAAATGAGTACCTGTTTCTTGGGCTTCAAGAATGTGACTGGTCGAAGTGCTTCAGGCCTTGAAAATGAAATCATTGAAAGTAAGGGGATATCGGTAAACAAATGCTGTGGTAAAGACTAAGACACCACCAGTGCAATGAGTTTACCTTACTCAGGTGTTCAAAAGCGCATATCAGAACGAGAGCCTAATGCTTCTTAGGTAGTTCTTTATGAGATTCATTTAGAAAATGATCTCTCTGCAAAAGTGACAGTTAAAGGGATGGTTAAAAACAGCTTGATTGCTTTAGCAACATCAGGGAAACCAGGCAGAAGGGAGTGGTGCTTCAAATACCGAAGTTCTGCAACATCTTTAGCTAAGCCTCTCACATTCTCCTTAATTGCTGCCCTCAACACGTTAAGGAAAGAGATTAACTGTATAGGAAGCTCTGGGACAGGTCGTACTGATACTGGACAACAGATGCAAACAGATGATCATCTTAAGTGGACAACAGTTCTTGAGGGCTCAAACTAAAAAAAGCGGTTTGTGATTTGGTTCATACTGGTGAACTGGCGGTTTAGTTGTGTGGTTGCAATATAAACAGTCCCTTATCTCTGGTATATCTTGTAATGCATCATTCAAGACTACGTTTAAATTATGTGCAGTGCAATGGACACATGATGCACAATGTCTCAGGAAAGACAGTCTGGGTTGTCAATATTATTTTTTTTGTTATTATTTATTGAACCTTTATTTAACTAGGCAAGTCAGTTAAGAACAAATTCTTATTTACAATGACGGCCTACCAAAAGGCAAAAGGCCTCCTGCAGGGATGGGGGCTGGGATTAAAATGAAGAATAAATTAAATAAAAATATAGGACAAAACACACATCACGACAAGAGAGACAACACAACACTACATAAAGAGAGACCTAAAGACAACAAAATAGCATGGCAGCAACACAACATGACAACAACATGGTAGCAACACAACATGGTAGCAGCACAAAACATGGTACAAACATTATTGGGCACAGACAACAGCACAAAGGGCAAGAAGGTAGAGACAACAATACATCACGCAAGGCAGCCACAACTGTCAGTAAGAGTGTCCGTTAATGAGTCTATGAATAAAGAGATTGAGATAAATGACAATACTCAGTATAGAAAACAGTCGGCCTGCAATATAGAGCAATAGGCCGTAATGAAAACATTTGACACAAAAATGCAAGACGACGCCTTACTGTACCTACTATAGGCCTCTCCATAGAAAACCAATTGAGATTGGCATTAATTGATTGGTTTTGCACACAACAACCTTCTATCCAAGCTGGGAGATGATAGCACAAGGAAAGCTCTTGTCATGCTGGTTCAGGTAGGCTATACAGGACAGTTGTATATATATATATATTTTTTTTAAATGGCTGCTGATTAATATGCTGTTGAAAAGAAAATATATTTTTTTATCTGCAACATTTGAATTTCAAACTTCAATTACTGAACAAGTAATTACATTATTGAGGCAAGCCAGGAGTCTAAATGGACGCCCTGTAACACCATGTACTGTACAGTGCAATAGAAAATAATTCAGAATACTTCACTTTTTTTAACGTTACAGCCTTATTAAATAATTGATGAATAATTGATGTTTTTTCTCTAATCAATCTACACACAATACCCCACAACGACAAAACAAAAACAGTATTTTAGAAATGTTTTCAAATGTATTAAACATTTTTTTAAACTAATCACATTTACAGTTGAAGTCGGAAGTATACATACACTTAGGTTGGAGTCATTAAAACTCATTTTTTAACCACTCTACAAATTTCTGGTTAATAAACTATAGTTTTGACAATCGGTTAGGACATCCACTTTGTGCATGACACAATACCTTTTTACAACAATTGTTTATAGACAGATTATTTCACTTAGAATTCACGGTATCACAATTCCAGTGGGTCAGAAGTTTACATACACTAAGTTGACTATGCCTTTAAACAGCTTGGAAAATTCCAGAAAATGATGTCATGGCTTTAGAAGCTTCTGATAGGCTAAATGACATCATTTGAGTCAATTGGAGGTGTACTTGTGGATGTATTTCAAGGCCTACCTTCAAACTCAGTGACTTGTTCCAAAGCCACTCCTGCGTTGTCTTGGCTGTGTGCTTAGGGTCATTGTCCTGTTGGAAGGTGAACCGTTGTCCCAGTCTGAGGTCCTGAGTGCTCTGGAGAAGGCTTTCGTCAAGGATCTCTCTGTACTTTGCTACGTTCATCTTTCCCCTCGATCCTGACTATTCTCCCAGTCCCTTCCGATGAAAAACAGCCACGCAGCATGATGCTGCCACCACCATGCTTTATTGTCGGGATGTATTGGCCAGGTGATGAGTGGTGCCTGGTTTCCTCCAGACGTGACGCTTGGCATTCAGGCCTTAAGAGTTCAATCTTGGTTTCATCAGACCACAGAATCTTGTTTGTCATGGTCTGAGAGTCCTTTAGGTTCCTTTTTGAAAACTCCTTTTACTGAGGAGTGGCTTCCGTCTGACCACTCTACCATGAAGGCCTGATTGGTGGAGTGCTGCAGAAATGGTTGTCCTTCTGGAAGGTTCTCCCATCTCCCACCGAGGTACTCTGGAGCTCTGTCAGATTGACCGTCAGGTTCTTGGTCACCTCCATGACCGTCAGGGTCTTGGTCACCTCCATGACCAAGGCCCTTCTACCCCGATTGCTCAGTTTGGCCATGTGGTCAGTTCTAGGAAGAGTCTTGGTGGTTCCAAACTTGTTCCATTTAAGAATGGAGGTCACTGTGTCCTTGGGGACCTTCAATGCTGCAGAAATGTTTTGGTACCTTTACCCAGATTTGTGCCCCGACACAATTCTGTCTCAGAACTCTAGGGACGATTCTTTTGATCTCATGGCTTGGTTTCTGCTCTGACATGCACTGTGAGACCTGATATAAACAGGTGTGAGCCTTTCCAAATCATGTCCAATCAATTGAATTTACCACAGGTGGACTCCACTCAAGTTGTAGAAACATCTCAAGGATGATCAATGGAAACAGGCTGCACCTGAGCTCAATTTCAAGTCTCATGGCAAAGGGTCATGCTTATGTAAATAAGGTATTTCTGTTTTTTATTTGTAATAAATGTTTTCTAAAAACCTATTTTCGTTATGGGGTATTACGTGTAGATTGATGAGGGATAATTTTTATTTATTACATTTTAGAATAAAGCTATACATTTTTTAAGTTAAGAGATCTGAATACTTTTCGAATGCACTGTATAGCATTGTGAAATGTTAGGCTTAACATGAGAAAATCACGACCAAATATGCCTACCAATAAACATTGGTGTATTAGCTAAAGCAAAGCTATAGGTTACATGCCCTGGCACCACAGAAAGTCCATCATCAATTCGATAGGCAGATGCATAGTCATGTCGCAATTTGGACAGCAATCGGAAGTCTATACTTTGTGAGTGGCTGGCTGGCTAACGCATTCAATTCATTTTGATTTTAGGGAAGGTGGGGGGGGGCGAACTCTGACCAGAGACACTGCATTACGCCACTGCTCTCATCCCACTAATAAGAAGTCATTAGCATGGCCCTCCTCGTTCCCTAACGTTGGGAGGAGAAAATGTGGATAAAAATAACCTCAGAGACCCGTAAGGCAAATGCTTGTTAAAGAGATACTGTACTGTTTCTTCCTTACAAAATGATTTATTTGAAGCACCCTATAGTATAATGCTACACCTGGATCAGAGAAGCAGAAATTATACCCAACTGGGGATGATGAACAAATCCCATGACTGTTGTGAAGATCAAATAAAACAAAACACCTTAACAAATATAAAGAGAACAAGTCCACATACTATACTTTTAGTGATCTGGTCTAAGAAGTGTCCTAACGAAATAGCGAAAATAATTAGATGGCCTATGTTTCAAATGATTATTAGCTGAAAGATGGATGGTCTTCATTCATCCTCATCCTTCTTAACTTTTTATTGCGGTTCAGTTTAAGTGTTCTCTGGGTTTTCTGTCGACACAAGCAGTAATATACTGTTGTGAATCCGAGGAGAATTAAAGCTAATCCAAAGCTCCTGTCCAGCTATTGGAAATCATATTTGATTTATGCTTTTTTTTTCTCCCCATTTCCTTCAGGTTTATGGCACAATCAATCGCCTGGTTAGCTCAGGCATGATCAAACAGAGCTGATAAGACAAACGTTCTTTGTCACTGAGCAGTATATAACTGGGATTTTTTAGCCCTCCATCGATTGCTGATTTTCTCTGGCCTGCACTGCAATTCAAAGCAAACTGTAGGTAGTCGGAGTCTATCTTGCCGGATAAGACTCCTGACCACCAAACTGCTGACTTGTTGCTCGCCCACTGTCACTTAACATTTATCTGAGTCTGGTATCATTTCGGTGCTCAAAGAGCATGCAGACTTTCGAATAGAGGACACACAGAGAACGCTACTACTGTATGCAGCCTGCCTTGGGCAGCCAAACCGAAACAGTGTAATAAGATCTTCATAGTTAATATATTCATCATAAACATTAATGAAGACAGGCATGGTCTAAGTTCAACACTAGTTCTTTGTTGTGCCAGAGGATTGTCTCCAGAGCTTTTCTCCACAGGCCAGAATAGAAGCCTGGCACCACTGCAAGCCAATGCACTTTAACTCCCCCACTGGTGATGAGAAAAAAGCCATGCTACCACGGGTGCATGATAATAAGTAACATTGTACATTTCAAATGGGCTCTTACTCTATCTCTCGCCAGGGAAACAGAGGGTTGCATAGGTAGGAAGATTTGCATGAGCATGAGTTTGTGTGTTTCATTATTTTCTGTTTTCTATACTTTGATTTTGGGAAATGGAAATGCTTGTGTGGCTTTTTCTGTGTGTGGTGCAGACAAATCAGTGCAGGGTCTACAGAGCATTCATCAAACAGATTGAGAATATGACAGAACGGACCATGGTGACCCCAAAGGGATGTGTGGAAGACTGGTAGAATAATCTAGAGAAACCACATAGCAGCATCTCTATACTGTATCATCATTGTGCATTGCATGCATCCACTGTCATTAGCTAATGACCTTTGATTGTAAGTGTAATAATATTGTCCAAAAATAAGCTTGAAATGGGATAGCATGATGGAGGAAACCAGAGACTGTTCAGAAGTCCTCAGTTGCATTTCTTTTGCAAGAAGCTGTTCATCACACTGTCAGTTTCTTTATTACAGTGGCCAGAGAGAAACACAATGGTACAGATTTAGGTGGATCTGGCTATTGGTATTATGTACACCTGAACAGTGTTTTGGCAGCTCTGTTTGTCTGACTACATTATTTGATTGATGATACAAATGAATGAAATACCTCCATTTGAATGCAGAATAATGAGGAGTAATGGGGAAACTTCTCTAACAAAATCACCGTTGGGCGCAACAGGGAACTAAATCCCCAGGATTTAAATATTATGTCAATGATTAATGACCACATAGACTAACATCATCTTGTTGTTTGGCTACCCATTGGCACACTGGTAAATATTAATTATTCACATAGAGAACAAAAAGAAACCGTCCTGTGCTCTAGAGTAATGAAACAAGCTGAGGCAAAAAAGAGAGAGCACCACTTAATGATGTCAATATTTTTAACCTAACCTAATGAATGAGTCTATTTCTAAGCGTTATTAATGAACAAAAGTCCACAAGGAATAGGTTACGATGTTTTTCTATCAATTCTCTTAACATATAGCACAGACATATTATGCCTTGTGATTTTGAGCCATTTTACACACATTCATTGATCACTGTATGGTTAGCAAGCTAGCTTCTAACCGAAGTCACACTTTATGGATGGATGGATCTACTTAGTAGATGAAATAGAGAGAATGTTATCTACATTTTCAGACTTAGGGAACCTTTGAAAGCATGGCTCATGCTAATGACACAGGGTCACAGGGGAGAAGGGAATTGAGAGGCTGGGAGGTATGATGAATCCTAAGACTGATTCCTTTCTACCTCCAGACTCACAGCCAGCCTATATCCACATTGCACACAGCATGAAGGTGGTGCCTAAAATTAACCAAACGATATCTCAGAACAGAAGAATACTACTCTACACCGCCAGACTCTTTCAGCATACATAAACATCAGACACAACTCAAAGGTGGTGACTAAAATTAACCAAATTATATCTCACAATCACAACACAGAGTGGACCAACAGAGTTATTTTGCAATGGTGTGAGATTTCTGTACAGACTGTAAATCATCCAAAAGAGTATGCTCTAGGACACCCCCTCACCAGATGTTAACATCATGCTAATATCTAACAGCAAACCTCCGACTCTCTGGTCCATGGACAATATGTTCAGCTGACTTTGACCAATTAGACACATGAGATATATGACAGTAACCTTCACTGGGTGATGCTGTCTAGAGGAACACCAGATATATAGCTAAATGTTTCCCAAAAAAGAATACCATGAGATAAACATATTATTTCTGGAGATATAAACCACACTATATCATCCTTATCTGACACAACATTAAAGAAATGATTGGATGTATATACACAGCCATTTTCTTAGTCAACAGCAATAATACTTGGCTTAGATTTGATATGGGGAAATAAAACTAAAATACAATGATAGCAGTGGTTTAGTTTCAGACAACAATGTGATCAAGACTCAGTGACCTGGTGGTTAAGGGGTCTGCAGTAAAAACAGAACTCAAAAGAACGGAGTTGTATGATATGACACACCACCACTTTTCACACGTACACAGCAGGTGAAACAGTAAGTTCCTTTGATATTTCTTGTTGTTGACATTAATGACAACCCCAGATTTTCTTGCTAAGTGACCCATTCACAAGCCTCAGAACCCAGTGTGACATTGGCTAGTTGAGACACTTGAATATGTAGGGGAAATTAGGGACACTGATAGTGTTCCTCCGAAACAAGTCAGTTATGGGTTTGTTTCAAATTGTATACTCGGCACACGGAATAAATCTATACCCTATAACCCTATCTATACAATGCATGCTACATTATGTGATCAATTGAACATGTCATTTATTGTTAGAAAAGGTTAAGTAATGATAAAGATTATTTTTTTGTTTTTATTCAATTTTTCCAGTGAATTACAGAGTAACTAGATACGGAACCATATACTAGGTGTACATTTAAAAAAAACGTTTTTAAGAGTACTGATTTTGTTGTGATATGAAATGTGCTTGCCATTAAAGTCTGCAGTACTTTGACATTACTTTTGGAGTACTCATTGTCCTGTGAAATTGTATCAGTATCAATTAATGTAACATGAAATTGCTCTAGCGCTTGATGAAACTGTTTCTAACAATATTAGAGGGGTTTAGTTTCCTGATGTTGTCTGCTGTTTAGTCCCTGCTGAGAAGTCATTAGCTGGATATTGTTGTGTCCCCTCTGCTCAGCAGGATAATGTTTTGATTGATATATTTGTTATCTTGCCCCCGTCAACCAAACCCCCGCCAGGAACAAAGCTATACCTGACATCAATTTCATTTTTTTTAAACATGCAGTCTAACTTACCCAATTTCCCTCGGTTTATCTCTCTCTTCCCTCTGGTGCCGGTCCCTTTCTCTCGCTGTACACTGATCTCCAAGAGGCTTCTCTCTCACTCTCCTAGCATCTTTTGCCGACTGTATTGATCTTTCAGCCAAGTATGTATGTAGCCCTGTATTGTTACTACTGCTGATCAGATGAGAGCTCTCCTCTCTCCCTGCCTCTCACAGCTGCAATGGGGAAGCAATGTGTGCTCCTCGCTTTTGCTCTCTCTCTCCCCCGCTCGCTCTCTGACTCGCTCTCTGCCTCTCGCTCTCTGACTCGCTCTCTGCCTCTCGCTCTCTGACTCGCTCTCTCTTGTTGTGCTGTATTGAACTCTCTGTGCTGTTCCTCTACTAGTGCAGCCCCTAGTGGGCGTTCCAGACACTACTTGTAGCAATCTCACTGTGATTGTCCCAGCTCAGTACACATCGAGAAGGGGAGGGGAGGCAGGAGGCAGGAGGGAGGAGGGTGCCTGGGCAAGTGTATGATGCCTCTGAAGAACAAGGTGCAACCTGGGCGGTCAGCAGGCAGCAGGACCCCTACCTTCAAGAAAATATACTGTATGTAACAGAGATGTGAATTAATGTTTCAGCAGGCAATCATAACCAAATAACTATACACACATGAAGGTGAACAAGCACTCATTGATGCTTCTACCTGACTGGTTTTACACAATTCTGATAGTATCTGAATGTGATGAGGTTTAAAGGAAAACTCCACTTATCATCTAGAATAATCCAGTTGGTAGCAGGGGATCATAGATAGTCACACTTTTTAGTCTACTTTAAAAAAATAAACACGTATTGTCCTATCATCAGGTGTATTATAATGGAAGAAGTAATCAACATTTAAAAAATAATAGATTTGGTAGTTATTCATTATTCTGACCTCCCTACATTATAATTGGAAGAGGAAATATAAAACTCATAGTCTATTAGCTAGAAATGTAATTCCAAAACCATTTTTGCTGAAAGAGGCTGTTTAGCTGGTTGTGTTGGCAAAAATGTACAGTATCAGTCAAAAGTTTGAACACACCTACTCATTCAAGAGTTTCTTTATTTTGTAAGTATCTTTCTACACCGTAGAATAATGGTGAAGATATCAAAACAATGAAATAACACATGTGGAATCATGTAGTAACCAAAACAGTGTTAAACAAATCAAAATCTATTTTATATTTAAGTTTCTTCAAAGTAGCCACCTTTGCCTTGATGACAGCTTTGCACACTCTTGGCATTCTCTCAACAAGCTTAATGAGGAATGCTTTTCCAACAGTCGTGAAGGAGTTCACACATATACTGAGCACTTGTTGACTTCTTTTCCTTCACTCTGCGGTCCAACTCATTCCAAACCATATCAATTGGGTTGAAGTCGGGTGATTGTGGAGGCAAGGTCATCTGATGCAGCACTCCACCACTCTCCTTGATCAAATAGCCCTTACACAGCCTGGAGTTGTGTTTTGGGTCATTGACCTGTTGAAAAACAAAAGTATAGTCCCACTAAGCACAAACCAGATGGGATGGCGTATCCAGAAAAGCACCCCCACACCATCACACCTCCTCCTCCATGCTTCACGGTGAGAACCACACATGCAGAGATCATCCGTTCACCTACTCTGCGTCTCACAAAGACACGGCGGTTGGAAATAAAATCGAATTTGGACTCATTAGACCAAAGGATAGATTTCCACCAGTCTAATGTCTATTGCTGGTGTTTCTTGGCCCAAGCAAGTATCTTCTTATTGGTGTCCTTTAGTGGTGTTCCTTGCAGCAATTCAACCATGAAGGCCTGATTCACGCAGTCTCCTCTGAACAGTTTATGTTAAGATGTGTCTGTTATTTGAACTCTGTGAAGGATTTATTTGGGCTGCAATCTGACATGCAGTTAACTCTAATGAACTTGTCCTCTGCAGCAGAGGTAACTCTGGGTCTTCCATTCCTGTGGCGGTCTTCATAAGAGCCAGTTTTATCATAGCGCTTGATGGTTTTTGCGACTGCGTTTGAAGAAACTTTCAAAGTTCTTGAAATTTTCCAGATTGACTGACGTTCATGTCTTAAAGTAATTATGGACTTTCGTTTCTCTTTACTTATTTTATCTGTTCTTGCCATAATATGGACTTTACCAAATAGGGCTATCTTCTATATACCACCCATACCTTGTCACCACATAACTGATTGACTCAAACGCATTAAGAAGGAAAGAAATTCCACAAATTAACTTTTAACAAGTCACACCTTTTAATTGAAATGCATTCCAGGTGACTCATGAAGCTGGTTGAGGGAATGCCAAGAGTGTTTAAAGTTGTTATCAAGGCAAAGAATGTTTGAAGAATGTCAAATATAAAATATATTTGGATTTGTTTAACACTTTTTTACTACATGATCTCATATGTGGTATTCAGTAGTTTTGATGTCTTCAATATTATTCCACAATGTAGAAAATAGTAAATATAAAGAAAAACCTTTGAATGAGTAGGTGTGACCAAACTTTTGACTGGTACTGTATGTCCAAGTCAAGAAGGGTTCCTTGCAGCTTTTGGCACTTGCTTTACTGTTAGCTTGTTCACAGGTGCTTTTTCAAAGCCAAGGTCAGAAACTCCAGTAAGTGTAATTGAGTCCAATGTAATTCAAAATGTTTTCATTCTCTTGTTGGATCAGGGTGATTCCCTGACACTGTGTTAACTAACTTCCAAACGAGCTTCAATGCCATACAACACTTCTTCCGTGGCCTCCAACTGCTCTTAAACACTAGCAAAACCAAATGCATGCTTTTCAACTGATCGCTGCCCGCACCCGCACCCGCCCGACTAGCATCACTACTCAGGACAGTTCTGACCTAGAAAACGTGGACAACTACAAATATCTAGGTGTCTGGCTAGACTATAAACTCTCCTTCCACTCATATCAAACATCTCCAATCCAAAATCAAATCTAGAATCGGCTTTCTATTTCGCAACAAAGCCTCCTTCACTCACGCCACCAAACTTACCCTATGTAACGCTCGTCTGAAGAGGAGGACCAAGGTACGCGTTCATGATTATTTATTAAAACTGAACACTGAAACAAAATAACAAAGTGAAGCAAAACGAAACAGTTCTGTCTGATGCAGACACAAAACAGAAAACATAGAAATAAAGAAACAGTAAAGTTACAATCAGATTTGTATGTGTTCAGACAGTCATTTGCTGACAAGAACACACTAGTAACAACGGGTGTGTGTGCAGTGGTGTAGGCTGATTGGCGGTGGTGCTTGTGCTTCCTATCACTCAGAAGTTATGCAGCAAGCTATGGTGACAACAATGGCTGTCATGGACGTTTTCCAGTTGCTTTGAATGTACAAAATCATTGGGTAAGATCACTTTTAAAGCCTCAAAGGATAAGACGATCGATCCAACCTTCAAAATGAGTCCTTATTGGCTAGCCACAGCAGTCAACTAGCTAGCTATGTAGCTGTTTAGCATTCTAGCACATTCACTAATGTTTGTAAACAATTAACAGAGTAGCTAGCAAGCAACAAGATATGCCAAATAACTGTCTAAAAACCACTTGAGGGCAAATAAATAAGATTTGACTGTTCAAACTGCAGGAAAAATAACAGATTGGAATTGGATATGCAAATAGATAGGATTTGAGTCACTTCAAACCGCCAGTTTGAACACAGCAGGTAGCCTAACGGTTAAGAGCGTTGGACCAGTAACCGAAAGGTTTTTGGTTTGAATCCCTGAGCCTACCAGGTGAAACATATGTTGATGTGGCCTTGAGCAAGGCACTTAACTCTAATTGCTCTTGTAAGTCACTCTGGATAAAGTGTCTAAAATGTAAATGTTAAAATGTGCAGAGGGAGGAGCAAAGCCATGCATAGGCCTTTGGCATGGCAGGTGCGCAAAGTACATTATTTACATTCACAATTATCTACTGTTCCTGTTTCAAGACATTATATATACATAAAAAGACAGCACTAGACCACAACATGTAAAGACCAAAAACTATACTCTTATACTCTCAGGATTCCTTTAGCTATAGATTGAAGCATGTCACCAGGCAGGTCAAAACTACATCCCACCAAAACAGGCTGAAATTTCAGGCAATATTTTCAAACAGCTCTTAGACTAAGTGGGCATTATCATAATTTTCACAATTTCACAGTATTACTCCAACCTTATAGTGTGGAAATATATATAAAACATAGGGTAATCCCATTTTTGACTGCACTGGGCCTTTAATAGACCTATCTCTCAGTAAGACAGATCTACAGTACTAAATACTTTTCAAGTATTTGATGCTGGTGTTGGGATGCAACTGAGCAACCATTGTGTTGTATCTTGCTTTCAACAGGACAGTCATTTTAATAGCAGTGAATGAAGTGTGATTCAAAACAGAGGATCTTTTCCAGGGCAGAAACGTACTATTAAAAGCAACAAAAATCACTGAGTGCTGTACATTTCATAAGCATTTTAGTTGGAACACAATCAAAATACTAGAGTGTTTCCTACAGAGAGGAAAATTATATTCCTAAACAGCATGATATTTGTGCAGAAACTAAACAGCTCTTACAGATGCAGATAAAGAGATGCATAGAGTATCAGTACTGTAGCAATAATCATTGAGATATAAAGAAAACATGATAGTAATGTTTGAAACAATGAGAAGACCTTTGGTTAGTATTACTGTATTACTGCATCACATTCCACTCCCAGGATCACCATGTCAGAATAATTAACAATGCATATGAATAGATCAAATAAATCACAGCCACATAGTCCCTCAAGATATGTATAGAGTAGTGACATCATAGTTTTCATTCTGATGAATATACATTTTTCACATTAATATCTCTTCTGTTTCATCCACACCTGGACATACATAAACCTAACAAAGAAACTGTTTAAACAGAAAATGCATCAATATGAGGAGATCAAAGGCTTTCACTCAGAAAAACAGCTCCCAGAACACACCACAGGCCTATATGTTGTACTTGGGAAAAATTCTAATACAACACACAAAAGAATCCAATATATTCTGTATAATATAAAACTACCATCTCATCCCTGGCACATGCTCTCATCTGGGAGTGAACACGAGGCATTATCAACGGCAATTCATGCAGTGGAGAATGGCGCCGACAGAGATGGTCGCCTCGCTTCAGGTTCTTAGGAAACTATGCAGTAATTTGTTTTTTTATGTAATATTTCTTACATTGTTAGGCCAGAAAATCTCAAGTGTTATTATATACAGCCGGGAAGAACTATTGGATATAAAAGCGATGTCAACTTACCAACATTACGACCAGGAATACAACTTTCCTGAAGCGGGTCCGTTGTTCGAACCTCCACCCTGGACATGGGATCTTATCCCAGAGGCCGACCCAAAACAATACGGTTGCCACAGGAGAGGCAGACGGAGAGGCCTTCTGGTCAGACTTAGAAGACGAGCATACCATCCACCACTTCCAAGCATATTACTCGCCAATGTCTAATCTCTAGACAGCAAGGTGGACGAAATTAGGGCACGAGTTGCCTTCCAGAGAGACAGAGATTGTAACATTCTCTGTTTCATGGAAATATGGCTCACTCGGGATATGTTGTCAGAGTCGGTACAGCCATCCGGTTTCTTCACGCATCGCACCGACAGAAACAAACATCTCTCTGGTAAGAAGAAGGGCGGGGGTGTATGGCTTATGATTAACGACTCATGGTGTAATCATAACAACATACAGGAACTCCTTTTGTCCTTTTGTTCACCTGACCTAGAATTCCTTACAATCAAATACCAACCACATTATCTACCAAGAGAATTCTCTTTGATTATAGTCACAGCTGTATATATCCCCCCTAAGCAGATACCTTGACGGCCCTGAAAGAACTTCACTGGACTCTACGTAAACTGGAAACCATATATCCTGAGACTGCATTTATTGTAGCTGGGGATTTTAACAAAGCTAATCTGAGAACAACTGAAAGCAATAACCACCACTTTTAATCAAGGCAAGGCGACTGGAAACATGCCTGAATACAAACGGCGTAGCTATTCCCTCCGCAAGGTAATCAAACAAGCAAAGGGTCAGTATAGAGACAAAGTAGAGTCACAATTCAACAGCTCAAACATGTTACAGGATCTACAGTCAATCACAGATTACAAAAAGAAAACCAGCCCCGTCGCGGACATTGACGTCTTGCTCCCAGACAAATTGAAGAGCTTATTTTCTCGCTTTGAGGACAATACAGTGCCACTGACACGACCAGCTGCCAAAGCCTGGGGGCTCTCCTTCACCAAGGTCAACGTGAGTAAAACATTTAAACTTGTTAACCCTCGCAAGGCTGCCGGCCCAGATGGCATCCCTAGCCACATCCTCAGACGATGCACAGACCAGCTGGCTGGTGTGTTTACGGACATATTCAATCAATCCCTATCCCAGTCTGCTGTGCCCACATGCTTCAAGGTGCCCACCATTTATTCCTGTTCCTAAGAAAGCAAACATAACTGAACTAAATGACTCAGTTCTGTCATCATGAAGTGCTTTGAGAGACTAGTCAAGGATCATATCACCTCCACTCTACCTGATACCCTCGACCCACTCCAATTTGCTTACCGCCCAAATAGGTCCACAGACGACGCAATCGCCATCACACTGCCCTATCCCATCTGGACAAGAGGGATACCTATGTAAGAATGCTGTTCATTGACTATTGCTCAGCATTTAACACCATAGTACCCTCCAAACGTCATTAAGCTCGAGACACTGGGTCCTGACCCCACCCTGTGCAACTGGGTCCTGGACTTTCTGACGGGCCGTCCCCAGGTTGTGAGGGTAGGAAACAACATTTCCACCCCGCTGATCATCAACACTGGGACCCCACAAGGGTGCGTTCTCAGCCCTCTCCTGTACTCCCTGTTCACCCATGACTGCGTGGTCATGCACGTCTCCAAATCAATCATCAAGTTTGCAGACGACACTACAGTGGTAGGCTTGATTACCAACAATGACGAGACAGTCTACAGGGAGGAGGTGAGGCCACTCGGAGTGTGGTGTCAGGAAAATAACCTCTCACTCAACGTCAACAAAACAAAGGAGATGATCATGGACTTCAGGAAACAGCAGAGGGAGCATCCCACCATCCACATCGACGGGACAGTAGTGGAGAAGGTGGTACCTCGGAGTACACATCGCGGACAAACTGAAATGGTCCACCCACACAGACAGCGTGGGGAAGAAGGCGCTACAGCACCTCTTCAACCTCAGGAGGCTGAAGAAATTTGGCTTGTCACCTAAAACACTCAAAAACTTTTAGAGATACACAATTGACAGCATCCTGTTGGGCTGTATCACCGCCTGGTACGGCAAATGCTCCGCCCACAACCGCAAGGCTATCCAGAGGGTAGTGCGGTCTGCACAATGCATCATCCGGGGGCAAACAGCCTGCCCTCCAGGACACCTACACCACCCAATGTCACAGGAAGGCCAACAACCACCCGAGCCACTGCCTGTTCACCCCACTATCATCCAGAAGGCGAGGTCAGTACAGGAACATCAAAGCTGGGACCGAGAGACTGAAAAACAGCTTCTATCTCAAGTCCATCAGACTGTTAAACAGCCATCACTAACATTGAGTGGCTGCTGCCAACATAAAGACTAAAATCTCTGGCCACTTTAATAAATGTAATAAATAGATTTAATAACAGTATCACTAGACACTTTAAATAACAGCACTTTAATAATGTCTACATATCCTACATTACTCATCTCATATGTATATACTGTACTCTATACCATCTACTGAGTAAGATGGTGCTGGAGCAGAAGGTAGACGTTTTACGTGTCCTCAACCAATTGTGTTTTTTTGTTTGTTTATCTGCGTTGTTTGTAACTTTTTAAAACTATTTTTGTCCATAATGTTGCCACTACCGTCTCTCATGACCGAAACTAACTTCTAAACATCAGGACTGCGATTTCTCACCACGGACTAACAGAATCCTTTTTCTTATTTCACAACTCTGACAAGCCCGAGGCGGAGGATATACGGCTCCCTCGGGAACAGGACCCAACCCCAGTGATCTGGGAAGAGGATGCAGAGAAAGAGAGGCCGGAGGGCAGGCTGCCTTCTGAGTAGTCGGAGGTGATCGAATAAACCCCCACTCACCTCAAATCTGCTAGCAAACATGAGATATTTGGACAATAAAATGGACAAGTTATTGGGAAGATTAAACTACCAATGCGACATTAGGAAACGGTAACATCTTATGCTTTACGGAGTTGTGGCTGAACGACGACAATATCAACATACAACTGGCTAGTTATACGATGTACCAGCAGGATAGAACAGCGGTGCTGTTACGGTGAGTGAATGAGGACCCAAAAGCGAATTAACTTAAACAGAGCTTCTTTAATAACCAAACATAGGTAGGTTCAGATAGACCGGCAGATTCCGACAGGACAGGACAAGGTTACAGCAAACATGACGATAGTCTGGTTCAGGCATGAAACACAACAAACAAGAATCCGACAAAGACAGGAGCAGAAACAGAGAGAGATATAGGGACCTAATCAGAGGGAAAAAGGGAACAGGTGGGAAAAGGGGTGAATGGGTAGTTAGGAGGAGACAAGGAACAGCTGGGGGAAAGCGGGGGAGAAAAGGTAACCTAATACGACCAGCAGAGGGAGACAGGGTGAAAGGAAAGGACAGAAAGACACAACATGACAATACATGACAGTACCCCCCCACTCACCGAGCGCCTCCTGGCGCACTCGAGGAGGAAACCTGGCGGCAACGGAGGAAATCCTCGATCAGCGCACGGTCCAGCACGTCCCGAGAGGGAACCCAACTCCTCTCCTCAGGACCGTACCCCTCCCAATCTACGAGGTACTGGTGACCACGGCCCCGAGGACGCATGTCCAAAATCCTGCGGACCCTGTAGATGGGTGCGCCCTCGACAAGGATGGGGGGGGGGGGGAAGACGAGCGGGGGCGCGAAGAACGGGCTTGATACAGGAGACATGGAAGACCGGGTGGACGCGACGAAGGTATCGCGGAAGAAGAAGTCGAACTGCGACAGGATTAATGACCCGAGAAATACGGAACGGACCAATGAACCGCGGGGTCAACTTGCGAGAAGCCGTCTTAAGGGGAAGGTTCTGAGTGGAGAGCCAAACTCTCTGACCGCGACAATATCTAGGACTCTTAGTTCTACGCTTATTAGCAGCCCTCACAGTCTGCGTCCTATAACGGCAAAGTGCAGACCTGACCCTCTTCCAGGTGCGCTCGCAACGTTGGACAAAAGCCTGAGCGGAGGGGACGCTGGACTCGGCGAACTGAGATGAGAACAGCGGAGGCTGGTACCCGAGGCTACTCTGAAAAGGAGATAGCCCGGTCGCAGACGAAGGAAGCGAGTTGTGGGCGTATTCTGCCCAGGGGAGCTGTTCTGACCAAGACGCAGGGTTGCGAAAAGAAAGACTGCGTAAGATGCGACCAATAGTCTGATTGGCCCGTTCTGCTTGACCGTTAGACTGGGGGTGAAAGCCGGAAGAGAGACTGACGGAAGCCCCAATCAAACGGCAAAACTCCCTCCAAAATTGAGACGTGAATTGCGGACCTCTGTCCGAAACGACGTCTGACGGAAGGCCATGAATTCTGAAAACATTCTCGATGATGATTTGTGCCGTCTCTTTAGCAGAAGGAAGCTTAGCAAGGGGAATTAAATGAGCCGCCTTAGAGAACCTATCGACAACCGTAAGCATAACAGTCTTCCCCGCTGACGAAGGCAGTCCGGTGACAAAATCTAAGGCGATGTGAGACCACGGTCGAGAGGGAATGGGAAGCGGCCTGAGACGGCCGGCAGGAGGAGAGTTACCGGACTTAGTCTGCGCGCAGACCGAACAAGCAGCCACGAAACGACGCGTGTCATGCTCCCGGGTGGGCCACCAAAAACGCTGGCGAATGGAAGCAAGCGTACCCCGAACGCCAGGGTGGCCGGCTAACTTGGCAGAGTGAGCCCACTGAAGAACGGCCAGACGAGTAGGAACGGGAACGAAAAGAAGGTTCCTAGGACAAGCGCGCGGCGACGGAGTGTGAGTGAGCGCTTGCTTTACCTGCCTCTCAATTCCCCAGACAGTCAACCCGACAACACGCCCCTCAGGGAGAATCCCCTCGGGGTCAGTGGAGGCTACTGAAGAACTGAAGAGACGAGATAAAGCATCAGGCTTGGTGTTCTTAGAGCCCGGACGATAAGAAATCACGAACTCGAAACGAGCGAAAAACAGCGCCCAACGCGCCTGACGCGCATTAAGTCGTTTGGCAGAACGGATGTACTCAAGGTTCCTATGGTCAGTCCAAACGACAAAAGGAACGGTCGCCCCCTCCAACCACTGTCGCCATTCGCCTAGGGCTAACCGGATGGCGAGCAGTTCGCGGTTTCCCACATCATAGTTACGTTCCGACGGCGACAGGCGATGAGAAAAGTACGCGCATGGGTGGACCTTGTCGTCAGAGAGGGAGCGCTGAGAAAGAATGGCTCCCACGCCCACCTCTGACGCGTCAACCTCGACAACGAACTGTCTAGAGACGTCAGGTGTAACAAGGATAGGAGCGGATGTAAAACGATTCTTGAGGAGATCAAAAGCTCCCTGGGCGGAAACGGACCACTTAAAGCACGTCTTGACAGAAGTAAGGGCTGTGAGAGGAGCTGCCACCTGACCGAAATTACGGATGAAACGACGATAGAAGTTCGCGAAGCCGAGAAAGCGCTGCAGCTCGATGCGTGACTTAGGGGCGGGCCAATCAATGACAGCTTGGACCTTAGCGGGATCCATCTTAATGCCTTCAGCGGAAATAACAGAACCGAGAAATGTGACGGAGGAGGCATGAAAAGTGCACTTCTCAGCCTTCACAAAAAGACAATTCTCTAAAAGGCGCTGGAGGACACGTCGAACGTGCTGAACATGAATCTGGAGTGACGGTGAAAAAATCAGGATATCGTCAAGGTAAACGAAAACAAAGATGTTCAGCATGTCTCTCAGGACATCATTGACTAATGCCTGAAAGACAGCTGGAGCGTTAGCGAGGCCGAAAGGAAGAACCCGGTATTCAAAGTGCCCTAACGGAGTGTTAAACGCCGTCTTCCACTCGTCCCCCTCCCTGATGCGCACGAGATGGTAAGCGTTACGAAGGTCCAACTTAGTGAAAAACCTGGCTCCCTGCAGGATCTCGAAGGCTGAAGACATAAGAGGAAGCGGATAACGATTCTTCACTGTTATGTCATTCAGCCCTCGATAATCTATGCAGGGGCGCAGAGACCCGTCCTTCTTCTTGACAAAAAAAAACCCCGCTCCGGCGGGAGAGGAGGAGGG